>NC_135234.1:210658598-210888598 GCF_051348905.1 Ranitomeya variabilis | reverse complement strand
TTTTCCTTTTTCTTCTTATTCTACTTTTTAGTCTTATATTATGTTGTTATGCGTGCTTCCATTGGACCTTACTATGAACATCTCGTCGTGCAACTCGCCACTGAAAGCAAGCGGAAAAATATACCTCGTTATTGTTATGTTATATTTACTAGATGTATTGTACTTCCTTTTTGTATTGGAATAGCCATACTGTATTATTGTATAAATAATGAGGACAACTTCTGTATATTATTATGGCTTGTTTCTCTGTCATGCATTATGTACTTTGATATTTCCTTTTATCTATATGCGGCCGTGCGCGTGCGCACTGCTGTCCCTCACGTCCGACATGCAGCCAAGTGTCTTTACCTGCCTCCTGCGCATGACCCTGGTGATATTATTGTGTAGACACGAAACGCGCGTCGGGGCTATCCGCCATCATTTGGGGCTTACTACCATTTGATTAGTCTTGTGCACAAGCGTTGGTAAGTTTTGCTTCTAATTTGCTATATAACCATTTTTGTTTTGTGGGTTTCCACACTATTATATCTCATTTGGCTCGATTTACCTTGCTTTATCAGGCTCTATTTACCCTGTCTTATGACTGCTATATGCATTTTACTATCATATGAGGTTACCCGCCACCATTTGGGGCTTATTACTATTTGATTAGTCCTATGCACAAGCCTTGGTAAATCTTGCTTCTAACTTGTTTTTTGTTCTATGGATTTCCACATTACTATATTTCATTGGGTCTGATTTACCCTGTTTTACTTGGCTCTACTTACCTTGTATTTTGATTAGCATCTAATGAAAATTTCAGATGGATGCATTACCTCATGATTGCTATGTGCACCTTACTATCATATGTATTCCTGTGTGTCCGTCCTGATTGACAATTTTATAGTGTGTTTTCTGACTATCTTTAAATAAATTTTGCACTTTTTTACTCTTTGATTGGTTACTCCAGTTTCTCTCCTATTTATAAAGATTTTCAATGATGTTCAGATCAGGGGACTGTGAGGGCCATTGTAAAACCTTCAGCTTACGCCTTTTCAGGTAGTCTATTGTGGATTTTGACTTGTGTTTAGGATCACTATCCATTTGTATAAGCCATCCTCTTTTCAACTTCAGCTTTTGTACAGATGGAGTTATGTTAGCATCGAGAATTTGTTGAAATTTCATTCATTCTTCCCTCTACATGTGAAATGTTCTCTTTGCCATTGGCTGCAACACAATTCCAAAGCATGATTGATCCACCTCCATGCTTAATGGTTGGCGAGATGTTCTGAAATTCTGTGCCTTTTTCTCTCCACACGACCTTTTGATCATTGCGGCCAACAAGTTCTATTTTAACCTCATCGGTGTACAGAATTTGTTTTCAAAATGCATTAGACTTGTTTAGATGTTTTTTGCATACTTCTGAAGCTGAATTTTATGGTGAGGATGCAGGAGAGGCATTCTTCTGATGACTCTTCCATGAAGGCCATATTTGTGCAGGTTTCTGAACAGTACAACAATGTACCACAACTCCAGAGTCTTCTAAATTTTTCTGAAGGTCTTTTGCAGTCAAGCGGAGGGTCTGATTTGCCTCTCTCTAGCAATCCTACAAGCACATCTAATTGAAATTTTGCTCCAGACCTTATCTTGACCTTCACTGTTCCTGTTAACTGCCATTTCTTCATTACATATCTAAGGTAAGAAAGCGCAGATTGAAAACACTCTCTATCTTCTTATAGCCTTCTCCTGCTTTGTGGGCCTCCACAATTTTCATTTAGAAGAACACATGGCAGTTTTTTGGCACAAGGTTAAAGGAGGTTTTTATAAAACTGGGAAATTTGCATCACCTTGCCTTGCCTTGCGCGAAACGCGCGTAGGGGCTGGCTTTCTCCACACATACACCACGGCTATCATGGGTGAGGTGCAGTCATTGACTCTGTTACTTTTTTTTACTTTGAATGGGTCCCCAATGCGGTATCTAGTGTTTTAATACTTATAGTGTTAACACTTTTGAAGTGAATCTGTCACCTTAAGCCGTACAATATTGGTGGAGTGTGGGGCTTCTTGTTACCTGTATCCATGTTGTACTTATATTTTTAGTTAGTTTTGTATTAATAGCTTAAATACTTGCTGTTACTTAATAAATATTTACCTTTTTACACTGTAAGTGACAGCTGTTTGACTCCTTCTTCGCATGCTTTCATATTGATTGGGAGTTTGTTCTGTCCGTTTAGGACATATTTGTGGCTCTGTTCTAATTAAGTATATGATTACAGAAAATGTTGCATTTAAAAAGTCAAATGGCGCTCCTTCCCTTTCAAACCTGCTGTGTGCCCAAACAGTAGTTTTCCTCCACATATTGGGTATCTGCCTACTCAGGAGAAATTGCACAGCAAATTGTATGGTGCATTTTCTCCTGTTACCCTTGTGAAACTAAAAATATTAGGACTAAAAGAACATTTTTGTGGGGAAAATGTTTGTTTTATTTTTACAGCTCAAAGTTATAAAGTTCTGGGAAGCACCTGGCTGGGAATTCAAGGTGCTCACCACACATCTAGATATGTTCCTTGAGAGGTCTAGTTTCTAACATGGGGGCTGTCCAAACTTGACATGGCGTCCTCTAATGATTCCAGCAAATTTTGCATTCAAAATGTCAAATGGCACTCTTCAGAGCTGTGCCGTGTGCCCAAACAGTGGTTTTCCCCCACATATGGAGTATCGGCATGCTCAGGAGACATTGCACAACACATTCTGGGGTCCATTTTTTCCTGTTACCCTTTCAAGATTAAAAAAAAAGTTAAATTTTTGAGCAAAAAAAGTTAAATGTTCATTTTTTCCTTCCACATTTAATTCCTGTGAAGCACTTGAAAGATTAATAAGCTTCTTAAATGTGTTTTTGAGGACGTTGAGGGGTGCAGATTTTAGAATGACATAATTTCTGAATATTTTCTGTCATATAGGCCCTTCAAAGTCACTTCAAATGTGATGTAGTCCCTAAAAAATGGTTTTGTAAATTTTGTTGGCAAAATGAGAAATTGCTGATCAAATTTCAACCATTATAACTTCATAATAAAAAAAATATGGTTCAAAAATTGAGCTGTTGTAAAGTAGACATGTGGCAAATGTTATTTATTAACTATTTTGTGTGACATAACTCTCTGATTTAGGGTAATAAAAATTAAAAGTTTGAAAATTGACACATTTTCAAAATTTTCCGATTTTTTCACAAGTAAATGCAAGTCATATCGAACAAATTTTACCATTATCATGAAGTACAATATGTCACAAGAAAACAGTCTCAGAATCGGTGGGATAGATTGAAGCGTTCCGGAGTTATTACTACATAAATTGACACTGCGCAGAATTGTAAAATCTGGTATGGTCAGGAAGGTGAAAACAGGCTTTGGGGTGAAGGTGTTAAATATCAAGCATTTGTTTTGTATCTTTTCCAGTAAGTCTTCACACTTTGGCCATAACATGTTGGCCTATCCTCCTTATAGGTAATTTAACAGATGAGTGCACGGTAGACTGTGGTGATTTGCTAATAGAATTCAGTGTAAGACCGGTTTCACACGTCCTCCTGACATTTCCGATACTGGAAAAACCAGTACCGGAGATATTCTTTTCGGTGTGTCCCATCCGTGTGGCATCCGTGCGCTGTCCGTGTGTCCGTGTATTGAAACAATTTATTCAATTTTAACCCTATGACTTTATAAACGCACGCGGATGGCACACGGACGCCATCCGTGTGCAGTATGTCTTTACATGGATCTATTGACTTGTATGTGTCCATGTGATCCATGCTGTCGCTGAAAAATGGACATGTCAGCGTATTTTGCACAGGGACACACGGTCCATGAAAAGACGCTGACATGTGCATAGATCCATTAATTTGAATGGGTGTACGTGTGTCAGTGTCTCCGGTACGTGAGAAAACGGTCACCACACGTATCGGAGACACTGACATGTGAATCCGGCCTAATTGCTTGTTTCATTTAAATGAGGTAATGTGAGGAAGTGAAATTTGTAGACTGAAATTTCTTTCTTCCTGGCCTCTTTATGTCTCTGGATAGTGTCTTCCCAGATAAACATTACCACTTCCAATAATATTTATCACTAGGCTTTTAGCAGTTTTAGAGCATGAACCAGATTCAACACATGAAAATATCGCACCCTACATCAGTGTTTGAAAATGGAGCATACAGAGAAGAAATCTGTTATATTCGAGGTCTCATATGAGACATCTCTGGGTTTCAAGTATAATCAATTACACAATTAACCATAGGCCACTTATTGTTTCCACGTTACAATATATTTATTTCTTGTATGAGATTTTTGTTTTATTTATGAGGCCAGAAATTGTAGACATCTACTATGGTAGCTTCTTTGGGGGGGTCATAGACATTTATTTACTCCAGCTCCTTGTATATGTTATTCTTGGTGAGATTTAAACCCTGTGCAGCAAAACAACAGTGCTAACCACTGAGCCACCATGTTTGCCCTCAAACATTTCCATAATATTAAAGAGGTTCTGTCACCAGGTCAAAGAGGGCAATTATTGCCCTTACGTTATTTCTATTGCTACACTGAGTTGTCTGTACTTCTTCTTTCTTGAATCCACCGTATAGTTCCAGAGATTTGGGCCTTTTTATTTAGTACTAATTTTTATGGTCTTTACAAGGGGTCTTACTCACAGATATGGGAGCATATCTTTAGTCTGCTCAGCATAATAACGCTGTAAGCAACTCCCCCCATCCCTTAGGGTACCGTCACACAGTGGCATTTTCATCGCTACGACGGTACGATTCGTGACGTTCTAGCGATATAGTTACGATCTCGCAGTGTCTGACACGCTACTGCGATCAGGGACCCTGCTGAGAATCGTACGTCGTAGCAGATCGTTTGAAACTTTCTTTCGTCGCTGGATCTCCCGCTGTCATCGCTGGATCGTTGTGTGTGACAGCGATCCAGCGATGCGATCGCTGGTAACCAGGGTAAACATCGGGTTACTAAGCGCAGGGCCGCGCTTAGTAACCCGATGTTTACCGTGGTTACCAGCGTAAAAGTAAAAAGAAACAAACCGTACATACTCACCATCTGATGTCCGTCAGGTCCCTTGCCGTCTGCTTCCCGCTCTGACTGTCTGCCGGCCGGAAAGTGAGAGCAGATCACAGCGGTGACGTCGCCGCTGTGATCTGCTTTCACTTTACGGCGGCACTCAGTCAGAGCGGGAAGCAGACTGCGAGGGACCTGACGGACATCAGATGGTGAGTATGTACGTTTTTTTTTTTTTTACTTTTACGCTGGTAACCACGGTAAACATCGGGTTACTAAGCGCGGCCCTGCGCTTAGTAACCCGATGTTTACCCTGGTTACCAGCGAACCTCGGCATCGTTGGTCGCTGGAGAGCGGTCTGTGTGACAGCTCCCCAGCGACCACACAACGACTTACCAACGATCACGGCCAGGTCGTATCGCAGGTCATGATCGTTGGTAAATCGTATAGTGAGACGGTACCCTTAGTAAAGACCATAAAACTTTGCGTTAAATAAAAGGGTCCATATCTCTGGAACCGGATGTCGGATTGAGAAAAGAAAAATAGGTCCTCTTTAAGCAATCCTCCAGGTTTCCATTTACTACAGCTCATTTTCCTCAGTAGATGTGCAACACTTACTTTATAATGTTCTTTTTTTCACAGCTTTTTTTTTTTGTTCAGCACTTTGTTAACATTCTTCATTGATGTTCTGAAATTGAGCCCTTCAAGCAGTGACTTCCTGGTGAGTCTGTGATAGATTTGTGTGTGACTATAGTCACGGATCATAGCTCTGTTCTCATGGAGAGAAGCTGAAAGGCTTTCATGTAGCAAATCAGAGAAAAAAAACAAAACAGGTAAGCATAACCTACAAACTATGGGAACTAATTAATATGTCATTTTACGGTCATGACTGGATGGTCACATACATTATTATACAGATCCTACACCTCCTACACCTGACACTTACTGCTAAAGAATGACAGAATGGTGTTATAATTTTTGACATTAAAATGAGCATTTTATCCGTCCAGCTAAGGACTGTGATAGCTTAACTCTTAAAATGCTTATTTTAATATCAGGATTATACAGTCATTCTTACACGTTTTTTGTTCAAAGTAAGTACACAAGGATCCTCAGGTATTAGAGATCTATTTCATAGTGAATGTAGCTTGTATTACAAACATGATCACAGATCTGCTTTTAGCTATGTTCACGCATTGTGTTTTTGCTGTGTTTTTTATGCAAATTAAAAGCTGCTTTTTACAGTATCAGCAAAAGCTATGAGATTTCAAAAATGTCATGCACACACATTGTTTTTATCCCGACTGAATAAAAACCTGGGAAAACTGCTGCATTTTTGCAGCATGTCACTTTTTTCAGCATTTTTGCAGTGCTTTTTCACCCAAAGAAAGAATAAGTAAGTGCAAAAATGCAGCAAAAACCCTGTTATCAGTTTTTCCTGTGTTTTTGTAAAAAAAAAACCCACGGTACCGCAGGATGTGAAGCTCATTTATTTTTGTTATTTTCTCAAGTTTAAGGGTATGTGCACACGTCCGGATTTCTTACAGAAATTTCCTCAAGAAAACCGGAAATTTTCTGCAAGAAATCCGCATTTTTTTTTTTTCGTTTTTTTTTCGTTTTTTTCGCGTTTTTTTTAGCATTCTGCAAGCGTAATTAGCTTGCAGAATGCTAAAGTTTTCCAAGCGATCTGTAGCATCGCTTGGAAAACTGACTGACAAGTTGGTCACACTTGTCAAACATATTGTTTGACAAGTGTGACCAACTTGTTACTATAGATGCTGCTTATGCAGCATCTATAGTAAAAGATAGAATGTTTAAAAATAATTAAAAAAATAAAAAAATGGTTATACTCACCCAGACGATCTCCTCAGCGGCGTCCGTTCCTATAGATGCCGGTGTGGTTCAGGACCTGTGATGACGTCGCGTCTTGTGATTGGTCGCGTGAGTCACATGAGCGGTCATGCGACCAATCACAAGACAGCGACGTCATCACAGGTCCTGAACCACACCATCTATTGGAACCGAAGAGAGAGCATGCACTGGAGAGGCGGGAACACTTCGGCGGCCATCAGAGGGTGAGTATAGGACTATTTTTTATTTTAATTCTTTTTTTTTGACCAATTATATGGTGCCCAGTCCGTGGAGGAGAGTCTCCTCTCCTCCACCCTGGGTACCAACCGCACATAATCTGCTTACTTCCCGCATGGTGTGCACAGCCCCGTGCGGGAAGTAAGCAGATCAATGGACTCCTAGGTGTGCGGAATCCCCGCAATCCGCATTTTTTAATGAACATGTTGCTTTTTTTTCCGCGATGCGATTTTTTCGCTTAAAAATCGCAACATTTGCACAAAAAATGCGGAAAACCCTCTAAATAATAGGAGGCATATGTAAGCGTTTTTTTTTGCGTTTTTATCACGTTTTTATAGCGAAAAAAATGCGAAAAATCCTGAACGTGTGCACATGGCCTAAACCATAATATCTTGGTGTCCTCACCTGATCATGGCTGTTAGTAAAGTTTAATTAAATTAGTAGTAAATGTGAAAGTAAACAATGCTTGGGCATTGAGTTGGTAGGCCAAAGTGGGAAAGCAAACAATGCCATACCAATGTGTGAAACTTAACAATGCCCTACCAATTGAAAGTCCTACCAATACGTTAAGTCAACAATAACAACCAAATCAACTTCCCCCTCTGGTTTAACACTTGCAATTCAGTATTTTTTCATGAACTCATGTAAAGGCTGAGTCACACATAACGATATCATTAACGATATCGTTGCAACGTCACGCTTTTGGTGACGTAACAACGATGCCGCTAACGATCTCGTTATGTGTGACAGCGACCAACGATCAGGCCCCTGCTGGGAGATCGTTGGTCGATGGGAATGATCAGGACCTTTTTTTGGTCGCTGATCACCCGCTGTCATCGCTGGATCGGCGTGTGTGATGCCGATCCAGCGATGTGTTCACTTGTAACCAGGGTAAATATCAGGTTACTAAGCGCAGGGCCGCGCTTAGTAACCCGATATTTACCCTGGTTACCATTGTAAAAGTAAAAAAAAAAAACAGTACATACTCACATTCTGATGTCTGTCACGTCCCCCGGCGTCCACAGGGTTAAAACTGCTTTTGGCAAGAGCGCTGCTAATATGTACGCGCTGCTGCCGAGAGCTTCCCTGCACTGACTGTGTCAGCGCCGGCCGTAAAGCAGAGCACAGCGGTGACGTCACCGCTGTTACTGCCGGCGCTGACACATTCAGTGCAGGGAAGCTCTCTGCGGCAATGTGAGTATGTAGTGTTTTTTTTTTTTTTACTTTTACAATGGTAACCAGGGTAAATATCGGGTTACTAAGCGCGGCCCTGCACTTAGTAACCCGATGTTTATCCTGGTTACCCGGGTGCTGCAGGTCTGTGTGACAGCTCCCCAGCGACCACACAATGACTTACCAACGATCACGGCCAGGTCGTGTCGCTGGTCGTGATTGTTGGTAAGTCGTTTAGTGTAACTCCAGCTTAACCTTAGTTCACTGCTGCACTTCAACCATGAATTCAGCTTTTTTGTTCAGAATTGTCACTAATTTTTAAGACATAAAAAACTTTTTCCCCCTAAAAAAAATGATCAAATTGCCCTTTTCTTTACATCTTGCATTGGTGGACTAACACCTTGCATTCTACCTGCTTTCAAAGTGGATGCAAAGGTGAAGACTGCTACGACCCATGACCGTTTGCTCCCATTAAGTGAACACGCAACAATAGTAGTAAACTTTAAAACTTTTATTGGGAAATATAATCATACCATTTCCATCTTTTCCTTTGGGTAAATATTTTTGGTCGCAGCTCAAAACAGGCACTGTCTGCCAACAAATGGGTGTAGGGAGATTGCTGCCAACCGGTCTCCCGGGCAGGTAACTTCACCACCAACAAAACTCCACCCTTCCGCAGCTGCAACTGAAAGCTCATCTTAATAAACCGGGGAGGGAGGGCGGGAAACAGGTCCGGGTCCTGGGACGGATGTGGCTACAGCGCTTCCCGGCGCCAAGAGCAGGGAATAAGCCACGCCCCCACCCGGGGAGTTAACCCCATATACCTTTTACTTCACTTAAAGGGAGATCTCCGAATTCCAGAGTGAAGAGGGGGAAGGCGCAGCAGTCAGGGGACAGCGGCATAAGCCGCAGTGTCCCTAAGACTGCTACGACCCATGACCGTTTGCTCCCATTAAGTGAACACGCAACAATAGTAGTAAACTTTAAAACTTTTATTGGGAAATATAATCATACCATTTCCATCTTTTCCTTTGGGTAAATATTTTTGGTCGCAGCTCAAAACAGGCACTGTCTGCCAACAAATGGGTGTAGGGAGATTGCTGCCAACCGGTCTCCCGGGCAGGTAACTTCACCACCAACAAAACTCCACCCTTCCGCAGCTGCAACTGAAAGCTCATCTTAATAAACCGGGGAGGGAGGGCGGGAAACAGGTCCGGGTCCTGGGACGGATGTGGCTACAGCGCTTCCCGGCGCCAAGAGCAGGGAATAAGCCACGCCCCCACCCGGGGAGTTAACCCCATATACCTTTTACTTCACTTAAAGGGAGATCTCCGAATTCCAGAGTGAAGAGGGGGAAGGCGCAGCAGTCAGGGGACAGCGGCATAAGCCGCAGTGTCCCTAAGACTGCTACGACCCATGACCGTTTGCTCCCATTAAGTGAACACGCAACAATAGTAGTAAACTTTAAAACTTTTATTGGGAAATATAATCATACCATTTCCATCTTTTCCTTTGGGTAAATATTTTTGGTCGCAGCTCAAAACAGGCACTGTCTGCCAACAAATGGGTGTAGGGAGATTGCTGCCAACCGGTCTCCCGGGCAGGTAACTTCACCACCAACAAAACTCCACCCTTCCGCCAAGGAGGAGCGAATAACGAGAGCTACGACCCCCCCAAGGAATGCATCGCCTGAACCACCCCTTCTCTAATGCCGTTGAGGAAGATGTCTAAACCCGCCTCATTCAAATGGACTCCGTCTGGAAGAAGAAAACCGGAATTGTCCCCTTCCAGCCGATGGTGCCGAACAACTACCCCGTTCTTGAATCTTACAAATCGTGATATCCTCTGATTAAGCGTGCGTCTGGATCTCTCCATAGCATTCAATTCTCTGGCACCTCGCCAAACCAGCCTTGGGATTATTTCGGACCAAACTAGACGCATCAACGGGAAGAAAATCGGGAACTTGTCCATGTCCGACCTGATCAGCGTAAGTAGCTCAACCAACGAGAACGAAGCCAGGTCATTTCCTCCGGCATGAATAACCACAATGGTGGGGGATGAAGCCACCCGTGAAATGTGAACAATCTCCGGAAGAACTTGGGACCACATCATGCCTCTCAAGCCACGCCATATCACGTCGACGTCGTTGAATCCCAGAGATCGCCCTCCTGGGCACGCCTCGGCACGTCGTGCAGCCCAGTAAATGTATGAGTGGCCCACAATCCAGACGCTGGGATGCACACCATCTAGGAATAAAATGTACAGTCAGCCAGCAACCAATAACCCAACAACCCAGGACGTTCCCCAATGAAATACCAAACTTGATCCCGGATATAGTACCGAAACAAAAAAACGACCAAAACTTTATAACAATAAATCAGGCCTGATGTATCTAGTAAAACAGCGGGATTTCCATCTGCCCACCCTTTGAATTTCTGATTCAAATAACCCCGCTCTAGATGCTTCTGTTGCTGCACCTATCCGGAATGAGTGAGTCCCAAATTCTGCCGCGGGCAATCCCAATAGTGACTACGTCCGTCTCAAAACAGCTAAGAATTGACCCGACAATAGGGGGAGTCCATTCTCATGAACGAAAAATTGGGAACCGTCCTTTCTAAATTGCATGTAATTCCTGGTTAACGTCAATGGGCATATGCCATTGTGAATGGCAAATATTGGGAACCAAGTACCCCTGCCATCCTGATCAGTTTTGGATTTGCATATTCTTATCCTTAAACCATCATCGCAAATTAGTATATCCTCCCGCTTAAGGCCACCCGGTTTATTCAGGGCAGTAGGAACAATCTCACTAACCCGCATGGCCCCGAAGAATGCTAGGCCAAAAGCAGCCGACATTAGAGCAGACTCGTATTTAGAATCGCAAACGGATTCCGCAGTTTTAACCAAACTAACTAGCAATTCAAAGGAGATAGGACGCCTGTTGTCACTGTGTTTGTCCGCACGTCGCCATCCTTTCAGTAGCTGACTGATTAGGAAGTGTTTCGTGGAATCCGGCCAACCCCGCAGCTTGAAATGAAATGCTAGAGCCGACACGCGGTTACGCGCCACTGAACCAGACACTCCCATGGCATGCATTTTTGATAAAAATGCCATTGTCACCTGCATTCGAGCATCCTCCGAAGACCCCACCGGTTTGCCGTCTGCTAAAAAACACCACTCCTCCCACGCCTTACCATAGGCTTTCCAAGTCGACGGGGCTATCGATGAGTGTATCAATGGCATCAGGTCCCCAGGACATCCCAGATCGAATGCGGGCAGTCCACCTCCTCCAAGGGTTCCTGTTGTGAATTTGGTTTCTGGGCTCCCCCGGTGGTTACTGGTGGTACTGAACTTTGTGTGCTTCATCTCCTCTGTTCACCTGTTTCCATCAGGATGTGGGAGTTTCTATTTAGCCTTGCTCCTCAGTCATTTCTATGCCGGCCAACAATGTTACCAGAAGCCTTTCTGTTGCATGTTCCTGCTCCTAGACTACTATCAGCTAAGTTGGACTTGTAGTCCTAAGATTGTTTTGCATTTTGGTTCCAGTTCTCTGTTTTTGAATATTTCTGAGGCTGGAAGCTCTTGTGAGCTGAAATTGCCACTCTGGTGTCATGAGTTGATATTAGAGTCTTAAAGTAATTTCAGGATGGTGTATTGAAAGGGTTTTCAGCTGACTGTGAAGTTCCCTTTTCTGTCTTCCTACTATCTAAGCGGACCTCAATTTGCTAAACCTATCTTCATACTTCGTATGTCATTTTCCTCTAAAATCACCGACAATATATGTGGGGGCTACTGTCTGCCTTTTGGGGAAAATTTCTCTAGAGGTAAGCCAGGTCTGTATTTTCCTCTGCTAGGGTCAGTCAGTTCTCCGGCTGGCGCTGGGCGTCTAGGGATAAAACGTAGGCACGCTACCCGGCCACTGTTAGTTGTGCGGTAGGTTTAGCTCACAGTCAGCTCGAGTTCCCATCTTCCAAGAGCTAGTCATTTTGTATGCTTACTATGGTCTCTTGCCATTGAGAACCATGACAGTTTGGCCGGCCAAGAGTTAAAATAATTGGCAGAAGAAAGGAGAGAAAAGAAGTCTGCAGAGAATTTTTTTTTTTTTTCTGAGTTTGCTCATTAGTTGATTCACTTGCATTTCTGCTTACTGCAGCCTTCGTCTCTCTCTCCTTCTAATCCTTGAATGGTTCTGATTTCACCTGATTAAAATGGATCCTCAGAGTTTAGCTACTGGTTTGGATAATCTCGCTATGAAGGTTCAAAGTTTACAGGATTTTGTAATTCATGCTCCTATATCTGAACCTAGAATTCCTTTACCTGAATTTTTCTCCGGGGATAGATCTCGCTTCCAGAATTTCAAACATAATTGTAAATTATTTTTGTCTCTGAGATCTCGCTCCGCTGGAGATCCTGCACAGCAGGTCAGGATTGTAATTTCCTTGCTCCGGGGCGACCCTCAGGATTGGGCATTTGCTTTGGCACCAGGGGATCCTGCGTTGCTCAATGTGGATGCGTTTTTCCTGGCTTTGGGGTTGCTTTATGAGGAACCTCATTTAGAGATTCAGGCTGAAAAAGCCTTGATGGCCCTGTCTCAAGGGCAAGATGAGGTTGAAATATACTGCCAAAAATTTCGTAAGTGGTCTGTGCTTACTCAGTGGAATGAGTGCGCCCTGGCGGCGAATTTCAGAGAGGGTCTCTCTGATGCCATTAAAGATGTTATGGTGGGGTTCCCTGTGCCTACAGGTCTGAATGAGTCCATGACAATGGCTATTCAGATTGATCGGCGTTTGCGGGAGCGCAAACCTGTGCACCATTTGGCGGTGTCTACTGAGAAGGCGCCAGAGATTATGCAATGTGATAGAATTCTGTCCAGAAGCGAACGACAGAATTTTAGGCGAAAAAATGGGTTATGCTTCTATTGTGGTGATTCAACTCATGTTATATCAGCATGCTCTAAACGTACTAAGAAGGTTGATAAGTCTGTTTCAATTGGCACTTTACAGTCTAAGTTTATTCTATCTGTGACCCTGATTTGCTCTTTATCGTCTATTACCGCGGACGCCTATGTCGACTCTGGCGCCGCTTTGAGTCTTATGGATTGGTCCTTTGCCAAACGCTGTGGGTTTAATTTAGAGCCTCTGGAAGTTCCTATACCTCTGAAGGGTATTGACTCCACGCCATTGGCTAGTAATAAACCACAATACTGGACACAAGTAACTATGCGTATTAATCCGGATCACCAGGAGATTATTCGCTTCCTTGTGTTGTATAATCTACATGATGTGTTGGTGCTTGGATTGCCATGGCTGCAATCTCATAACCCAGTCCTCGACTGGAAAGCAATGTCTGTGTTAAGCTGGGGATGTCAGGGGACTCATGGGGATGTACCTTTGGTTTCCATTTCGTCATCTATTCCCTCTGAGATTCCGGAATTTTTATCTGATTATCGTGACGTTTTTGAGGAGCCTAAACTTGGTTCACTACCTCCGCACAGAGATTGCGATTGTACTATAGATCTGATTCCGGGCAGTAAGTTTCCAAAGGGTCGTTTATTTAATCTATCTGTGCCTGAACATGCTGCTATGCGGGAATATATTAAGGAGTCCTTGGAAAAGGGACATATTCGTCCTTCGTCATCTCCCTTAGGAGCCGGTTTTTTCTTTGTATCTAAAAAAGATGGCTCTTTGAGGCTGTGTATTGATTATCGGCTTTTGAATAAAATCACGGTTAAATATCAGTATCCTTTGCCACTGCTTACTGATTTGTTTGCTCGAATAAAGGGGGCCAAGTGGTTCTCTAAGATTGATCTTCGTGGGGCGTATAATTTAGTGCGAATTAAGCAGGGGGATGAGTGGAAAACCGCATTTAATACGCCTGAGGGCCATTTTGAGTATTTAGTAATGCCTTTTGGTCTTTCAAATGCCCCTTCAGTCTTTCAGTCTTTTATGCATGACATTTTCCGTGAATATTTGGATAAATTTATGATTGTGTATCTGGATGATATTTTGATTTTTTCGGATGACTGGGACTCTCATGTCCAACAGGTCAGGAGGGTTTTTCAGGTTTTGCGCTCTAATTCCTTGTGTGTAAAGGGTTCTAAGTGTGTTTTTGGGGTTCAAAAGATTTCGATTTTGGGGTACATTTTTTCCCCCTCTTCCATTGAGATGGACCCTGTCAAGGTTCAGGCTATTTGTGATTGGACGCAACCCTCTTCTCTTAAGAGCCTTCAGAAGTTTTTGGGCTTTGCTAATTTTTATCGTCGATTTATAACTTGTTTTTCTGATGTTGCTAAGCCGTTGACTGATTTGACTAAGAAGGGTGCTGATGTTGCTGATTGGTCCCCTGCTGCTGTGGAGGCCTTTCGGGAGCTTAAGCGCCGCTTTTCTTCCGCCCCTGTATTGCGTCAGCCTGATGTTACTCTTCCTTTTCAGGTTGAGGTCGACGCTTCAGAAATCGGAGCTGGGGCGGTTTTGTCGCAGAAAAGTTCCGACTGCTCCGTGATGAGACCTTGCGCGTTCTTTTCTCGTAAATTTTCGCCCGCTGAGCGAAATTATGATATTGGTAATCGGGAGCTCTTGGCTATGAAGTGGGCTTTTGAGGAGTGGCGTCATTGGCTTGAGGGGGCTAGACATCAGGTGGTGGTATTGACCGACCACAAGAATTTGATTTATCTTGAGTCTGCCAGGCGCCTGAATCCTAGACAGGCGCGCTGGTCGTTATTTTTCTCTCGGTTTAATTTTGTGGTTTCTTACCTACCGGGTTCTAAAAATGTGAAGGCGGATGCCCTTTCTAGGAGTTTTGAGCCTGATTCCCCTGGTAATTCTGAACCTACAGGTATCCTTAAGGATGGAGTGATATTATCTGCTGTTTCCCCAGACTTGCGACGGGTCTTGCAGGAGTTTCAGGCGGATAGACCTGATCGTTGCCCGCCTGGTAGACTGTTTGTTCCGGATGATTGGACCAGTAGAGTCATCTCGGAGGTCCATTCTTCTGCGTTAGCTGGTCATCCTGGAATCTTTGGTACCAGGGATTTGGTGGCTAGGTCCTTCTGGTGGCCTTCCCTGTCGCGAGATGTGCGAGGTTTTGTGCAGTCTTGTGATGTTTGTGCTCGGGCCAAGCCTTGTTGTTCTCGGGCTAGTGGATTGTTGTTATCTTTGCCTATTCCGAAGAGGCCTTGGACTCACATCTCCATGGATTTTATTTCTGATCTCCCTGTTTCTCAGAAGATGTCTGCCATCTGGGTGGTGTGTGACCGTTTCTCTAAGATGGTCCATTTGGTCCCCTTGCCTAAATTGTCTTCCTCATCCGAGCTGGTTCCTCTGTTTTTTCAAAATGTGGTTCGCTTGCATGGTATTCCGGAGAATATCGTTTCTGACAGAGGAACCCAATTCGTGTCTAGATTTTGGCGAGCGTTCTGTGCTAGGATGGGCATTGATTTGTCTTTTTCGTCTGCTTTCCATCCTCAGACTAATGGCCAGACCGAGCGAACTAATCAGACCTTGGAGACTTATTTGAGGTGTTTTGTGTCTGCGGATCAGGATGATTGGGTTGCCTTTTTGCCCTTGGCGGAGTTTGCCCTCAATAACCGGGCTAGTTCTGCCACCTTGGTTTCTCCTTTCTTCTGTAATTCGGGGTTTCATCCTCGTTTCTCTTCCGGTCAGGTGGAGTCTTCGGATTGTCCTGGAGTGGATGCTGTGGTGGAGAGGTTGCATCAGATTTGGGGGCATGTGGTGGACAATTTGAAGTTGTCCCAGGAGAAGACTCAGCAGTTTGCCAACCGCCGTCGTCGTGCTGGTCCTCGTCTTTGTGTTGGGGACTTGGTGTGGTTATCTTCTCGTTTTGTCCCTATGAAGGTTTCTTCTCCTAAGTTTAAGCCTCGGTTCATCGGCCCGTACAAGATATTGGAGATTCTTAACCCTGTGTCCTTTCGTTTGGACCTCCCTGCATCTTTTTCTATTCATAATGTCTTCCATCGGTCATTGTTGCGCAGGTATGAGGTACCGGTTGTGCCTTCCGTTGAGCCTCCTGCTCTGGTGTTGGTTGAGGGTGAGTTGGAGTACGTTGTCGAGAAGATCTTGGACTCCCGTGTTTCCAGACGGAGACTTCAGTATTTGGTCAAGTGGAAGGGCTACGGTCAGGAGGATAATTCTTGGGTGACAGCCTCTGATGTTCATGCCTCCGATTTGGTCCGTGCCTTTCATAGGGCTCATCCTGATCGCCCTGGTGGTTCTGGTGAGGGTTCGGTGCCCCCTCCTTGAGGGGGGGGGTACTGTTGTGAATTTGGTTTCTGGGCTCCCCCGGTGGTTACTGGTGGTACTGAACTTGTGTGCTTCATCTCCTCTGTTCACCTGTTTCCATCAGGATGTGGGAGTTTCTATTTAGCCTTGCTCCTCAGTCATTTCTATGCCGGCCAACAATGTTACCAGAAGCCTTTCTGTTGCATGTTCCTGCTCCTAGACTACTATCAGCTAAGTTGGACTTGTAGTCCTAAGATTGTTTTGCATTTTGGTTCCAGTTCTCTGTTTTTGAATATTTCTGAGGCTGGAAGCTCTTGTGAGCTGAAATTGCCACTCTGGTGTCATGAGTTGATATTAGAGTCTTAAAGTAATTTCAGGATGGTGTATTGAATGGGTTTTCAGCTGACTGTGAAGTACCCTTTTCTGTCTTCCTACTATCTAGTAAGCGGACCTCAATTTGCTAAACCTATCTTCATACTTCGTATGTCATTTTCCTCTAAAATCACCGACAATATATGTGGGGGCTACTGTCTGCCTTTTGGGGAAAATTTCTCTAGAGGTAAGCCAGGTCTGTATTTTCCTCTGCTAGGGTCAGTCAGTTCTCCGGCTGGCGCTGGGCGTCTAGGGATAAAACATAGGCACGCTACCCGGCCACTGTTAGTTGTGCGGTAGGTTTAGCTCACAGTCAGCTCGAGTTCCCATCTTCCAAGAGCTAGTCATTTTGTATGCTTACTACGGTCTCTTGCCATTGAGAACCATGACAGGTTCCTGAAGACGTCGTTCCCGTAAATCCTGCGAGTAAAACCCAGTTAATAAACCACAGACATTCTCATTGCTGACGGTTAGTACATGCGCTTTTAACCAAACATTAAACGTTAAGCATTTCAATACTATGAACCTGATCAGGTCTAGAACCAGCGATGAAGGAGATGCTAGATAATTGATGGCATGAGCCCCGCTGATGGTTCCAATATGTAAACGAATACGCTTGTTGGCCAATTGTGGACCCCAGACCTCCATGGCAGCCGCCACAGGGAGAAGGTCGATCAATGTAGGATCCTCGTTCCACTTCCTGGAAATCCAGAAAGCAGGCCAATTGGCAGTACACAATTTGTCACCAAAGCGAACGCTGAAACCAGTGTGACTAGACGATGCAAACAACAGACCCAAGTCCACGTTAGAGCATTCAGTCTCCTGAAAGCAAGTCCTACCATTGTAACTGCTGAGGAACAGCTTCCATGTGTATAAATCAGAACGTAGCCGTGTTGTAATCCTGATTCTATGATGTTTTTGACTCACCCCTCTCGTGGCTAACATCAATCTGCGCGAGAAGATCCTGCCCGTTGGCATGACCCTACAGGCGAAATTTAAGGAGCCAAGCAGAGATTGCAATTGAGTTAATGTGACCTTACCAACTGATATACACCCGCTGATGAGATCCAGCAGCTTGTCAATTTTTTCCTTTGGTAACCTAAACTCCATGGCGATCGAGTCGATTTCGATCCCGAGGAATGTAATCACTGATACCGGCCCTACCGCCTTCTCGGGGGAAAGTGGGACCCCAAAATGCGCCATGATATCTTCGAATTGGGCAAGGGCTGTGGCACACACGTCAGAGCCCGCAGGCCCGACTATCAAAAAATCATCAAGATAATGTGTGATGGCAGTTAGCCGGGTAAACCTGCGAGCAACCCATTCTAAAAACGTGCTAAATAACTCAAAATAAAAACAGGAAATTGAACACCCCATGGGAAGACATGTGTCGTAATAGTATAGGTCCTCAAATTTAGCCCCAAGTAAGTGGTGACAATCCGGGTGTACCGGGAGCAGGCGGAAAGCAGATTCTATGTCCGATTTGGCCATAAGGGCCCCCGGCCCGGCACTTCTGACGAGGTCAACCGCTTTGTCAAATGAAATATAAGTAACGGCAATTTCATCGCTGGGTATGCCATCGTTGACAGACCTCCCCTTGGGATATGAAAGATGATGAATTAATCGGTATTTACCCACTTCTTTTTTGGGGACTATACCCAGGGGTGAAACCCGTAAGTTAGGGAAAGGGGGGGAATTGAAAGGGCCACGAAAACGACCCAACCTGATTTCCTTCCCCAGCTTCTCTGCTAGTACGTTGGGTAATTCCTTTGCTGATTGTAAGTTAGGGGATGATTGTGGTATTGGTGACCAATTAAAAGGAATGAAGAAACCAAAGGAGAAACCGACACGCAGTTGGGCCGCGGCCGACTTATTGGGGTATTTGTCCAGCCATGGCCCCATTCTTTTTACGCTCACCGGCGTCGTTAACCTCGCCTGTAGAGGGTTTTTTTCCGGAGATAGCTTTCTGGGGCAGACGTGTGCATTTTGCCACTGAGTGGGGGCCTCCGCACGATGAACACTCATGTCTATATTTGCATAGCCCATAGAATTTACAGTGCCCCTCGTTGAATAACCAGCATGAACCTGGTCTACGAATGGCTGTTGCTGCCGCGTTGTTGTTAGACCCGGCAGCGGACCCGTGAAAGGATTGGGTTGTTCTCTGAGCCATCATCAAGCGGAGCCATGAATCCGTGGCTTTCATACCCCAGCCCAATTGAGGATTGGCGGCCAATCGATGGCGGAAATCTTCATCATATTTCCACCAAGCCGATCCCCCGTGTGCCTTATAAGAATTATAGATGCTATCTAAGTATATAAATAGCTCAGAGCACCTTTCGGGATACCTTTCCCCCATAACGCAGCCCATGACCGCAAAAGCTTGCAACCAGTTATTAATGGTTTTTGCAACTTTTGGCTTGCGTTCATAAGTTTTATCACCCAACCGCCTCTCTCTATCAACCGAGTGCTGGTCCGTGGAAACCAGAGACCATATGTCAATGAAATCATTGGACCAAATTTGTTCCTTAATGGCGCTATCCAAGTGAGCCCCTAAAGGAGGAACTCCACAGAGTAGGCCATCCTTATACACATCCGGACGGGGGGGAGGAGGCTGCCTGGACAATCCGGCTGGTTGCAGCAATTTTGGATTGACATAAATCCTGCTTCCTGCGATAGTATTGGCTACAGTATCTGAAGGGTTGGTGTTGGCTCTCTCCCCACCCCATGCCCCGATAAAGGGGTACTCACCAATCGGTGTACCGGTATCCGGACAGCTTGCTTCCCGTGCCACGGGAGTCAACGGACCTTGACGCTCCATGCGATGTAAAGACCTGCGGCGAGAAGACTCCTGCCTGTGTGACCTGCCTGACGAACTACCGGATGAAGAAGGCGAGCGCCAACGCGAGGCTCTAGATCGTCTACTATGCCGGCTGGACCTAGATCTATAAGAACGCCGTTTGCTAACGCGACGCTCCCGCTTCCTACGTCCGCTTCTGCGATGCTCTCTGGGGGATGACGATGATGAAGATGATGATCTGCGCGCGGAGCGGATACCCGCACTCTGTCTATTATCCAGAGCCGGGGTGCCAGCACCCTGAATTGGGGCAGGAGCACCGGTTGCCATCAGCGAATGCGAAGCTGAGGCGTCCTGGTGTTCAACTACCGACGCTTGAGAGGGAGTAATTTGCCCGCCCGGTACTTATGAACACGGTGTACTAAAGATGAGTGGGTAAGGTGGAAACTGTGATTCCCCCCCCAAACTAGCCTGGGAGTACGTACTATGCTGACCTTGTGCCAATATTATGTGATGTGCTCCCACGTGCTGCTGCGCTACAGCTGCCGTGTCCTTGCTCCTGTCCATATTAGCAATAGCTTCCCCTGTGCTCCTTGAAAGTGGAGGAATGCCTCCCTGCGGAGCCTCAGACTCCCTTCCTGCTGCGCCTGACTCCTGTGAGGAAGCAGATGTTCCCTGGACCCCCCCCCATGCTGCTTCTAACTAATTGCGCAGCTCCGGCTGACCCTGCTGGCGCTTGCAGGCTTAAACTCCCTCTCAGTGTTCCCGGGGCAGAAGGGGGTATAAAACTTATATCGCTCAACGCTGTCCCCTGTGTCTCCTCCACCTGCTGTAACGTACTTTCCCCAGACTTCCTGGCGCCCAGAGCAGAAGAGTCGCGCGCATGGGAGCTGCGCGCGCTCCTCTTTGAATTTAATGGCGGGCTCAGCCGTGCCGGAGGTCGGGTGGCTCTGCGAGAGCACCGACCCTCCGGCGGCGCTGCCTGCACCACGGCAGGGAAGGAGTTGCTCCCGGTCAGCAAAGCTGCTAACCAGGCGCTGCCTTAGCTGCCGATCCTGTCCCTCACCGCACTCTCTAGCGGGTCCATAGTCCGGCAGCCCAAACAGGTCCGGGTCCTGGGACGGATGTGGCTACAGCGCTTCCCGGCGCCAAGAGCAGGGAATAAGCCACGCCCCCACCCGGGGAGTTAACCCCATATACCTTTTACTTCACTTAAAGGGAGATCTCCGAATTCCAGAGTGAAGAGGGGGAAGGCGCAGCAGTCAGGGGACAGCGGCATAAGCCGCAGTGTCCCTAACTTTGGTGTCCTGAGAAAAGCTGAAAAAAAAACCTGCAACATAAAAAGGAACTTCTTTATTGCCAAGACAGCAGGTTTTGTCTGCAGAAAAATAGCATAGCCTCTAGACGATAAATACAGATACTAATAACTTTGTAAATATGCTGCATTACATTGCATGTATTGATGCTTTAATATAGTCTGTATTATAGCCCATCGTATATGTCAATATATTGTGCAGATAATATCCTGGGGCTTAATAACACGCTATCGACAGCAAAAACCTTCAACTCTATTGCTGTGTAGCATTTCTTTGGGACTCTTCTATGGGATATCACTCTCCTAAAGCTAATATATTTTTTACTTAGATTAATGGCTGCAGTCCACCAACTAGGATAACTCTTCTCAGGATAATTCTAGATATCAGTTGCAAGACCATTAGAGCTGATTAAAATTCAATCATAGCCTCCTGTGGGGAGCTGCAGTTTACTGAGGGAACCATGACTGCAAACTTGTACTGTCTGTCATATACTGAAACAGAGCATGATCCCCCTCACTTCAGAAGCTGGGCTGCATTCCAACATGATAACAACCCTAAACACACCTTCAAGACGACCTCTGCCTTGCTAAAGAAACTGAGGGTAAAGGTACTGGATTGGCTAAAGATGTTTCCAGTAGTGATGAGCTAGTTTGCTCGTTACTCGAGATTTCCGAGAATGCTCAGGTGTTCTCCGAGTATTTTGTGTGTGCTCGGAAATTATGTTTGAGTCACTGCAACTGCATGATTTGCGGCTGTTAAACAACCTGAACACATGCAGGGATTGCCTGTTTGTTAGGGAATCCCCACATGTGTTCAGGCTGTCTACCAGCAGCAAATCATGCAGCTGCAAAGATAAAAACATAATCTACGAGCACGCGCAAGATACTCGGAGAACACCGGAGCATGATCGGACATCTCGATTAACGAGCACACTGGCTCATCACTAGTTTCTAGACATAAAGCCTATTGATCGTCTGTTGGGACATCCCCAAATGGAAGCTGCAGGAGCGCAAGGTCTTGTCATGAGTGTGTCACACCAACCTGGGAGACCTGGTGGTAGAAGATGACTGCATATGGTGAATGGCAGATCTTCCATTTATCCTGTGTATTTGGATCCCATATTTAATTAATTTGGTTTCCTTTGGTGCTGAGCCCTTTCTATGCTGGTCAGAAACGTGCCGCTCCATTTCAGCTGCTTCTGATCTAGTTGTTAACTCTTCCTATAAAACCAGGCAAGACCCTCTCTGTCTTGCCATTGAAAGCTCTGCTTCCTTCATCTTAGGAGAGGCTGTGCTGAATAGGAGTTTGTTGTTGCTATTTGAGATTCGTCATCCTGTGATGTGTGCTAAAGCTAAGTAGTTGAAGTTTGGAGTTGGAATTGTGGTGTTCTCTAGGTTGCTGTTGTATGTGTGTGTTTATCTCCTGTTCCCTTTTCCCATTTAGCTTATTCCTCCCTGTCCCTATCCTCCTCCCTATTGTTGGTTGGTGCTTTTGTATGTTAGAGATTTTCTGTTATCCCTGTTTTGTCTTTGTATCTGGTTTACCTTTCATTTCTGTCCCATGCCTCATTAGTTGACGGAGGGGACAGATTAGAGTTTTTACAGGAGCATAGTAAGGTCATAGACACGGGCCTATCTACCTTAAAGAGTACCCCCGGGACAGAGATAGTTAGGGAACCCAGCTACAGTGAGAGTTTGAGGCCCCTCTTCTGTACTGATTGCCGTCACAGCGTGACAGGTCTCTAACATCCACGAGCTCTGTGCTGTAGTCATGGAGGAGTGGAAGAGGATTCTGGTGGCAACCTGTGAAGCTCTAGTGAACTCCAGGCCCAATAGAGTAAAGGCAATGCTTGAAAATAATGGAGGCCGCACAAAAATATTGAATAAAAAAATGAGTATAGGGCGGTTTGAATCGGAGCGCTAAATGGGTAACCCCAGGAGAGGAGAAGAAAGAGGAAGGGGGAAGTGCAGAGCCCCCGCAGCTCCAGCTGAACACCTCCAATGAAGCATAAAGTACAGGGTAATAAAAGAGCTCAGTCCAAGAAGCGCCGAAGGAAAAACTCTGACACCAAGTTGGAGTTGACCACAACGCGTTTCAACGGGCAACCATCTTCATCAGGTGGAATTTTCCATGAGCTCTGTGATGTAGTCATGGAGGAGTGGAAGAGGATTCTGGTGGCAACCTGTGAAGCTCTAGTGAACTCCAGGCCCAATAGAGTAAAGGCAATGCTTGAAAATAATGGAGGCCGCCCAAAAATATTGACGCTTTGGGCACAATTTGGCCATTTTCACTCAGTGGTGTACTGACTTTTATTACCAATAGTTTAGACATTAATGCTGTGTGTTGAGTGCACATCAAATTTACACTGTTAAACAATCTGTAAACTGACTACTTTACATTTTATCAAAAGGAGTGTACTCCCTTTTGTGATGTACTGTATGTGATATACAGTACACTATGGACTACAGGCATATGGTAAAAGTGTTCACTCTCAGATGCAGCTGCTCTACAAGCTGAGGTCAGAGCATTTTAATTTTCTATTAACTTCTTCCTATAGGAGGATTAAATTTGAATATGAATAAGATGTTTTTTAAGAATTCATTTAGAACAAAGGCAACCTTAATTACATAGAATCATCAATGAGCACAGAATTTCCTTTGCACCCTTTATTACTTCCCTAAGCACTTATCAGAGGCAGATTAATACAGAGGATCCAGTGTGATATTTCATAGACAGCTATTTAATGTGCTTTACCTATGGACTCTACTCCTTCTTTAGCATATCGTTAATTTCATGCTCTGATACACTTCCACTCCTGATTCTACTGTGAATTATGATCTCACAGAAGCTAATGGGAGGCCTACTTTATTATCACAACGTGAATAACCTTACCTAGCCAAAACACCAGGGGTTTGCCTAGTCATTTTGAGCCTCATAGCATATCACTTATTCTGAACAGAAGCTGACAATTTCTGAGGGAAGTCAATATATAGTGTATGTAAACTATAATGTAATTAAACACGTTATTGGTTTCTGCCAATTTTTGTTATCTTTATTGTGATTTTATAACTTATTTTTACTGTTATATTGTCTGCATAGAAAGAACAGTTAAAGGGGTATTCTCTAGTTTAAAAGTTAATTTCCTAATTATTTGAGATCTGACCACTAGGATCCCCCACTGGTCTAGAGACGGCATTGAAGAACTGTTTGCTGCTCCATTCATTCTTAATGGGACAGCAGCAGATAGCCGAGCATGGCGCTCTCTGGATTTCGGCACTCCCATAGAGATGATTGGTGCGGCAATGCGCTGACTCGCGTATAGGGCCCGGTGGTCAGAGGGGGCCCGCATCGGGTTCCGTCTCATCAGTTCATACGGGCCCCCCCACAGGCACTGCGGCACGCTATTGACAAGTGGGCCCGCACGTCAATAGTTAACAGCCGCCAGCCAATCGGAGGCTGGCAGCTGACTTGTGCCACAACGCGCACTTCGCCGGCGTCTGACGTCATTGTCAGCCGCCGGCGAGTGCGCGCTTCACCTGCGTGGAGGGAGTGAGCTTCGCCCGCCGCAGGAGTGCGGCCAAGTAAGAACTCGTATTGTGTTTTGTTTTGGGCAGAAATGCTGGACATACTGGGGAAAAAATGCTGGACATTGGGGGCTGAGATGCTGGACATTGGGGGCTGAGATGCTGGACATTGGGGGCTGAGATGCTGGACATTGGGGGCTGAGATGCTGGACATTGGGGGCTGAGATGCTGGACATTGGGGGCTGAGATGCTGGACATTGGGGGCTGAGATGCTGCACACACTGGGGGCAGAGGTGCTGGACACACTGGGGGCAGAGGTGCTGGACACACTGGGGGCAGAAATGCTGGACACACTGGGGGCAGAAATGCTGCCTGGACACACTGGGGCAGAGATGCTGGACACACTGGGGCAGAGATGCTGGACACACTGGGGAAGAGATGCTGGACACACTGGGGCAGAGATGCTGGACACTTTGGGGCAGAGATGCTGGACACTTTGGGGCAGAGATGCTGGACACTTAGGGGCAGAGATGCTGGACACACTGGGGCAGAGATGCTGGACACACTGGGGCAGAGATGCTGGACACTGTGGCAGAGATGCTGGACACACTGTGGCAGAGATGCTGGACACACTGTGGCAGAGATGCTGGACACACTGTGGCAGAGATGCTGGACACACTGTGGCAGAGATGCTGGACACACTGGGGCAGAGATGCTGGACACACTGGGGCAGAGATGCTGGACACACTGGGGCAGAGATGCTGGACACACTGTGGCAGAGATGCTGGACACACTGTGGCAGAGATGCTGGACACACTGGGGCAGAGATGCTGGACACACTGGGGCAGAGATGCTGGACACACTGGGAGCAGAGATGCTGGAGACACTGGGGCAGAGATGCTGGACACACTGGGAGCAGAGATGCTGGAGACACTGGGGGCAGAAATGCTGGAGACACTGGGGCAGAAATGCTGGAGACACTGGGGCAGAAATGCTGGAGACACTGGGGGCAGAATGGAGATACGGCATGATTGGAGACACGGGGAAGAATGAAAGACATGGGGGCATGATTGGAGACAGATCGTGCAGGATCATGGGGCAGGATGGATACGATGGAGATCATATGGGGAAGGATGGGGAGATCATATGGGGCAGAATGGATACTCATGAGGGCAGAATGCGAGAACATATGGCTGGAGCCAGGAATGAGACACACGGGGGCCAGGATGGGGGATATTATTACCATAGGGGCTAATTTAAGGGATATTATTGCTGCAGTGACGTATTTATTTTATTTTTTGAGTATACTGTTTTAAATGGGGGGGGGGGGGCGGTCCTGCTACTGTGTAGAGTGATACTATGTCGCCTTTTTTTCTTCATGTGGTGTAATGTAGAAGTTTGGAAAAATTAGGTAATGTGTTCTGCAAGTGGAGCTCGAGATATCTGTGTTATTTCATGCAGAGACAAGTCCTGGCTGGAAGAAGTGACGGCGGTCTGTGCTGGATGAAAGTTGAAAGATGAAGGACTTCACTTAGAGACGTCACTGGTGAGTCAGTGTGTTACCTATACACTGACACTATACACTGTACACTATATACAGAGCTCCTGCGTATAATGTCACCAGTGATCACTGTATTACCTATACATTATATACAGAGCTCCTGTGTATAATATCACCAGTGATCACTGTATTACCTGTACACAGACACTGCATACTAAGTGCAGATCTCCTGTGTATAATGGCACTTATAGTGATGGCATTGTGTTTTTTTTAATTACTGATCAGTATTGTAGTATTCGGTCACTTTGTGGTGGTAATATGTGGTCAGGTCATGGTGCAGTGGTATTTGTTCCTTGTATGTGATATTATTCTGTCACTGGTGGTAATATGTGGTCTGGTCATGGTGTTGTGATATTTGTTCCTTGTATGTGATGTTATTCGATCACTGTGGTGGTAATATGTGGTCTTGACATGGTGTAGCGGTATTTGTTCCTTGTATGTGATATTATTGGTCATTTAAAAAATTGAAAAATAAATAAAAATATACCTAAATTGTATTGCATATTTTAACAAATATTTAATAGGTTACAGCAGAGTAGGGCCCGGCCAAAAATGTCTACCGTGTTATGGTGGTGGCTTAAAAAATCTTTTGGCCAAAACAAAAGCTGCCGGCTAGATGTGTGATCTGGTGATGGGAACTGTTAATGTGTGATAGGTGAGAAGTGGAGTTTTTCCAAGAGAGAGCGGTGGGACTGTGGACAGTTCGAGTGGTGGAGCGTGGAGGCGGGGATGAGGTGGAGCCTGGGCGGAGTCTCAAGGGGGCCCCGAAAAATTTGCCAGTATGGGGCCCCAAAATTTCTAGTGAAGCCCTGAATGCAACACCTGCCATGACAAACCAGGCTTGTGTATAAAAGAATCCTTCAAATTCTACCACAAATCCATGGACTATTAACCCCTTTCTGACATCGGACATACTATCCCGTCGAGGTGGGGTGGGCCCGTATGACCACTGATGGGATAGTACGTCCAGCGTGATCGGCCACGTCCAAGGGGGGAGCGCGGCCAGGTGTCAGCTGACTATCGCAGCTGACATCCGGCACTATGTGCCAGGAGCGGTCACGGACAGCCCCCGGCACATTAACCCCCAGCACACTGCGATCAAACATGATCGCAGTGTTCCGGCGGTATAGGGAAGCATCGCGCAGGGAGGGGGCTCCCTGCGGGCTTCCCTGAGACCCCCGGAGAAACGCGATTACGCTCTGAGGGTCTCTTACCTCCTCCTCCCTGCAGCAGGCCTGGATCCAAGATGGCCGCGGCATCCGGATCCTGCAGGGAGGTGGCTTCACTGCGCCTGCTCAGAGCAGGCGCCGGGAAGCCTCCAGGAGCTGTGCACATCAGATCGCCGATCTGACACAGTGCACAGCAAAGTGTCAGATCGGCGATCTTACACTATAACATCACGCCCCCCCCTGGGGCAATGTTATAGTGTAAAAAAAAAAAATTCACATATGTAAAAAAATAAAATAAAATTCCAGAAAAAAATGCAAAAAAAAAAAATATATTGTTCCTATAAATACATTTCATTATCTAAATAAAAAAACAAATACAATAAAAGTACACATATTTAGTATTGCCGCGTCCGTAGCGACCCGACCTATAAAACTGTCCTACTAGTTATCCCCTTCAGTGAACACCGTAAAAAAAAAAAAAAAGAGGCAAAAACAAAGCTGTATTATCATACCGCCAAATAAAAAGTGAAATAACACGCGATCAAAAAGATAGATATAAATAACCATGGTACCGCTGAAAATGTCATCTTGTCCTGCAAAAAACGAGCCGCCATACAGCATCAAAGAAAAAATAAAAAAGTTATAGTCCTCAGAATAAAGCGATGCAAAAATAATTATTTTTTCTATAAAATAGTTTTTATCGTATAAAAGCACCAAAACATAAAAAAATGATATAAATGAGGTATCGTTGTAATCGTACTGACCCGAAGAATAAAACTGCTTTATCCATTTTACCAAACGCGGAATGGTATAAACGCCTCCCCCAAAAGAAATTCATGAATAGCTGGTTTTTGGTCATTCTGCCTCACAAAAATCGGAATAAAAAGCGATCAAAAAATGTCACGTGCCCGAAAATGTTACAAGTAAAAATGTCAACTCGTCCCACAAAAAACAAGACCTCACATGACTCTGTGGACCAAAATTTGGAAAAATTATAGCTCTCAAAATGTGGTAACGCAAAAAAATATTTTTTGCAATAAAAAGCGTCTTTCAGTGTGTGACGGCTGCCAATCATAAAAATCCACTAAAAAACCCGCTATAAAAGTAAATCAAACCTCCCTTCATCACCCCCTTAGTCAGTGAAAAATAAAAAAATTTAAAAAATGTATTTATTTCCATTTTCCCATTAGGGTTAGGGTTAGGGATAGGGTTAGGGCTAGGGTTAGGGCTAGGGTTAGGTCTAGGGTTAGGGCTAGGGTTAAGGTTAGGGTTGGGGCTAAAGTTAGGGTTAGGGTTTCGCTAAAGTTAGGGTTAGGGTTTAGATTACATTTACGGTTGGGATTAGAGTTAGGGGTGTGTTGTGAACTCTATTTTTGGGCTCCCTCTAGTGGTCACAAGCGGTACTGTGTAGTGTTGTCTTTCTGCAGGTTGGCAGCATCAGCTGGTTCGTTATCCTTGGCTGGTTTCCTATTTAGCTCACCTGGATACTCAGTTCCTTGCCTGCTATCAATGTATTCAGTGCTCTTCAGATTCCTTGTGACTACCTTGCTCCCAGTCTCTCCAAGACAAGCTAAGTTTTTGTTTGTTCATTTTTTGATTATCAGCATTCATCATGTTTCTTGTCCAGCTTGCTAAAATGTGATTTCTTCGCTTGCTGGTTGCTCTAGGGGACTGAGTTTCTCCCCCCACACTGTTAGTTGGTGCGGGGGTTCTGGAAATCTCAGTGTGGATATTTTGTAAGGGTTTTTTACTGACCGCACAGACCCCTTTTCTATTTTCTGCTATCTAGTATTAGTGGGCCTCATTTGCTGAATCTGCTTTCACCCCTGTGTATGTGCCTTCCTCTTACCTCACCGTTATTATTTGTTGGGGGCTTCTATATCTTTGGGGATTATTTCTCTGGAGGCAAGTGAGGTCTTTCTCTCTCTCTCTAGGGGTAGTTAGTTCCTCAGGCTGGCTCGAGACGTCTAGGATTTTAGGCACGTTCAGCGGCTACTTCTAGTGTGTTTGGATAGGTTCAGATTTGCGGTCAGTCCAGTTTGCCACCTCCCTAGAGCTTGTCCTATGTTTGTTACTTAGCTGGAGTAATTTGTGATCCTCAACCACTAAGGATCATAACAGTATAGCAGGCCAAAAAGTGTTTAATGCATCGCAGAAGTGGGATAAAAAGAAGACCTGAGTACATTTTTTTTTTTTTTTCCTCCCGCTTTTCCTTTGCTGCAGTCTGTTTAGCTTCTTTCATCCCCTTGAACTCTGGGTGGTTTTGAGCTCAGCTGCAGACATGAATGTTCAGACTCTGACTTCTAGTGTGGATCATCTTACTGCACGGGTGCAAAGTATTCAGGATTTTGTTATTCATAGCCCTATGTCAGAACCAAAGATACCCATTCCTGAGTTGTTTTCTGGAGATAGATCTAGGTTTCTAAATTTTAAGAATAATTGTAAGTTATTTCTATCTCTGAGACCTCGTTCCTCTGGTGATTCCGCTCAGCAAGTTAAAATTGTTATCTCCTTGTTGCGTGGCGACCCTCAAGATTGGGCTTTCTCTCTGGCGCCAGGAGATCCTGCATTGCTTAATGTAGATGCATTTTTTCTGGCTCTTGGACTGCTTTATGAGGAGCCTAATCTTGAGAATCAGGCAGAAAAAGCGTTGCTGGCTATCTCTCAAGGTCAGGATGAAGCAGAGGTGTATTGTCAAAAATTTCGGAAATGGTCGGTGCTTACTCAATGGAATGAGTGTGCCCTGGCTGCAAATTTCAGAGAAGGTCTTTCTGAGGCCGTTAAGAATGTTATGGTGGGGTTTCCCACCCCTACAAGTCTGAGTGATTCTATGGCTTTAGCCATTCAGGTTGATCGGCGTTTGCGGGAGCGCAAATCTGCTCATTCTTTGGCGGTATTTTCTGAACAGACACCTGAGTCTATGCAATGTGACCGAACTCTGACCAGAATTGAGCGACAAAGTCATAGACGTCAAAATGGGTTGTGCTTTTACTGTGGTGATTCTACTCATGTTATCTCAGCATGCTCTAAACGCTTAAAAAAATTCGCTAAACCTGTCACCATTGGTACTATACAGCCTAAATTTATTTTGTCTGTTATTTTGATTTGTTCTTTGTCGTCCTACCCGGTTATGGCTTTTGTGGATTCGGGTGCTGCCCTGAATCTGATGGATTTGTCGTTTGCCAGGCGCTGTGGTTTTGTCCTGGAGCCTTTGGAATTTCCTATTCCTCTGAGGGGAATTGATGCTACGCCATTGGCTGAGAATAAGCCTCAGTATTGGACGCAAATGACCATGTGCATGACTCCTGTACATCAGGAGGTGATTCGCTTTCTTGTTTTGTATAATTTGCATGATGTTGTCGTTTTGGGTCTGCCATGGCTGCAGGCTCATAATCCAGTTTTAGATTGGAAAGCTATGTCTGTGTCAAGTTGGGGTTGTCAGGGAATTCATGGCGATACCCCGTTGGTGTCTATTGCTTCTTCCACTCCTTCTGAGGTCCCTGAGTTTTTGTCTGACTACCAGGATGTATTTGATGAGCCCAGGTCCAGTGCCCTGCCCCCTCATAGTGATTGTGACTGTGCTATAAATTTAATTCCTGGTAGTAAATTTCCTAAGGGACGACTTTTTAATTTGTCTATACCAGAGCATGCCGCGATGTGGAGTTATATAAAGGAGTCTTTGGAGAAGGGACATATTCGCCCATCCTCCTCCCCTCTTGGTGCAGGATTTTTTTTTGTGGCCAAGAAGGACGGTTCTTTGAGACCTTGTATAGATTATCGTCTTCTGAATAAAATCACAGTCAAATTTCAGTATCCTTTGCCACTATTGTCTGATTTGTTTGCTCGGATTAAGGGTGCCAGTTGGTTCACCAAGATAGATCTCCGTGGTGCGTATAACCTTGTGCGCATTAAGCAGGGAGATGAATGGAAAACAGCATTTAATACGCCCGAAGGCCATTTTGAGTACTTGGTGATGCCTTTTGGACTTTCTAATGCTCCTTCTGTGTTTCAGTCCTTCATGCATGACATCTTCCGAGAATATCTGGATAAATTTATGATTGTTTATCTGGATGACATTTTGGTCTTTTCTGATGATTGGGAGTCCCATGTGAAGCAGGTCAGGATGGTGTTTCAGGTCTTGCGTGCTAATGCTTTATTTGTGAAGGACTCAAAATGTCTCTTCGGAGTACAGAAGGTCTCCTTTTTGGGTTTTATTTTTTCTCCTTCTACTGTGGAGATGGACCCAGTCAAGGTCCAGGCTATTCATGACTGGACTCAGCCCACGTCTGTTAAGAGTCTTCAGAAGTTCTTGGGTTTTGCTAATTTTTACCGTCGTTTCATCGCTAATTTTTCTAGCGTGGTTAAACCTTTGACGGATTTGACCAAGAATGGTTCTGATGTGACTAATTGGTCTCCTGTGGCCGTGGAGGCCTTTCGGGAGCTGAAGCACCGGTTTTCTTCAGCTCCAGTCTTATGTCAGCCAGATGTCTCTCTCCCCTTCCAGGTCGAGGTTGATGCTTCTGAGATTGGAGCAGGGGCTGTTTTGTCGCAGAGAAGCTCTGATGGCTCTGTGATGAAGCCATGTGCTTTCTTTTCAAGAAAGTTTTCGCCTGCCGAGTGGAATTATGATGTTGGTAAACGGGAGTTGTTGGCTATGAAGTGGGCATTTGAGGAGTGGCGACATTGTCTCGAAGGAGCTAAACATCGTGTGGTGGTCTTGACTGATCACAAAAATCTGATTTATCTTGAATCTGCCAAGCGCCTGAATCCTAGACAGGCTCGTTGGTCGTTGTTTTTCTCCCGTTTCAACTTCGTGGTCTCATACCTGCCTGGTTCGAAGAACGTGAAAGCTGATGCACTTTCTAGGAGTTTTGTGCCTGACTCTCCGGGAGTTTCTGAGCCGGCTGGTATTCTCAGAGAGGGAGTGATTTTGTCTGCCATTTCCCCAGATTTGCGATGAGTGCTGCAGAAATTTCAGGCGGATAGACCTGACCGTTGTCCACCAGAGAGACTGTTTGTCCCGGATAGATGGACCAGCAGAGTTATTTCCGAGGTCCATTCTTCGGTGTTGGCGGGTCATTCTGGGATTTTTGGTACCAGAGATTTGGTGGCTAGGTCCTTCTGGTGGCCTTCCTTGTCGCGGGATGTGCGTTCCTTTGTGCAGTCTTGTGGGATTTGTGCTCGGGCTAAGCCTTGCTGTTCTCGTGCCAGCGGTTTGCTTTTGCCTTTGCCTGTTCCGAAAAGGCCTTGGACGCACATTTCCATGGATTTTATTTCGGATCTTCCAGTATCTCAGAAAATGTCTGTCATCTGGGTGGTGTGTGATCGTTTTTCCAAGATGGTCCATTTGGTGCCCTTGCCTAAGTTGCCTTCTTCCTCCGATTTGGTTCCTCTATTTTTTCAGAATGTGGTTCGCTTGCACGGCATTCCTGAAAATATTGTGTCTGATAGAGGATCCCAGTTTGTGTCCAGGTTTTGGCGGACTTTTTGTGCTAAGATGGGCATTGATTTGTCTTTTTCGTCGGCCTTCCATCCTCAGACTAATGGCCAAACCGAGCGAACTAATCAGACGTTGGAAACTTATTTGAGATGTTTTGTTTCTGCTGATCAGGATGATTGGGTGACTTTTTTGCCATTGGCCGAGTTTGCCCTTAATAATCGGGCTAGTTCTGCTACTTTGGTTTCGCCTTTTTTCTGCAATTCTGGTTTCCATCCTCGTTTTTCCTCGGGTCAGGTTGAGCCTTCTGACTGTCCTGGGGTGGATTCTGTGGTGGATAGGTTGCAGCAGATTTGGAACCATGTGGTGGACAATTTGAGGTTGTCACAGGAGAAGGCTCAGCGCTTTGCCAACCGCCGCCGCGGTGTGGGTCCCCGACTTCGTGTTGGGGATTTGGTGTGGCTGTCTTCTCGGTATGTTCCTATGAAGGTCTCCTCTCCTAAATTCAAGCCTCGCTTCATCGGTCCTTATAAGAGCTTGGAAATCCTTAACCCGGTGTCTTTTCGTTTGGATCTCTGTTGTGATTTTGCTTTTTGCGCCCTCTAGTGGTCATTAGTGATTTGACTCTGGAGCTTCTGTCTTTTCCTATATCCTCACCTGGGCCGTTAGTTCAGGGGCGTTGCTATATAAGCTCCCTGGACCTTCAGTTCAATGCCTGGCATCGTTGAAATCAGAGCTAATCTGTTGTGCTCTTGTCCTATGATCCGGGTTCCTGTATTTCAAGCTAAGTCTGCTTCCTTGCTTTTTGCTTTTGTTTTGTTTGGTATTTTTGTCCAGCTTGTTCCAATCTGTATCCTGACCTTTGCTGGAAGCTCTAGGGGGCTGGTGTTCTCCCCCCGGACCGTTAGACGGTTCGGGGGTTCTTGAATCTCCAGCGTGGATTTTTATAGGGTTTTTGTTGACCAGATAAGTTATCTTGCTATATTCTGCTATTAGTAAGCTGGCCTCTCTTTGCTGAACCTGGTTCATTTCTGTGTTTGTCATTTCCTCTTACCTCACCGTTATTATTTGTGGGGGGCTAGTATCTTGCTTTGGGGTCCCTTTCTCTGGAGGCAAGAGAGGTCTTTGTTTTCTTCTCCTAGGGGTAGTTAGATTCTCCGGCTGGCGCGAGTCATCTAGCGATCACCGTAGGCATGATCCCCGGCTACTTCTAGTGTTGGCGTTAGGAGTAGCTATTTGGTCAACCCAGTTACCACAGCCCTATGAGCTGGATTTTTGAATCTCGCAGACTTACACGTTCCTCTGAGACCCTGTCCACTGGGGTCATAACAGTATGCCAGGCCAGTATTAAATGTTTAATGCATTGCAGAAGTGGGATTATAAGAAAGAAAATTTTGAGTTTTTTTTTTCCCTCTCTCATTTTTTTTTTTTTTTTTCTTTTCCCCTTTACCTCAGAGTGGCTTAAGCTTGCTGCAGACATGAATGTCCAGACCTTGATTACAAGTGTGGACCAGCTTGCCGCTCGTGTGCAGGGTATACAAGATTATGTTACCAGAAATCCTAGGTCTGAACCCAAGATTCCGATTCCTGAACTGTTTTCAGTAGACCGATTTAAGTTTAGGAATTTCAGGAATAATTGTAAATTGTTTTTGTCCCTGAAACCTTGTTCGTCTGGAGACTCTGCTCAACAAGTAAAAATTGTTATTTCATTCTTACGGGGTGACCCTCAAGATTGGGCTTTTTCGTTGGCGCCAGGAGATCCGGCATTGGCTGATATTGATGCGTTTTTTCTGGCGCTCGGTTTACTTTATGAGGAACCCAATCTTGAGATTCAGGCAGAGAAAGCCTTGCTGGCTATGTCTCAGGGCCAGGATGAGGCTGAGGTGTATTGCCAAAAATTTCGGAAATGGTCCGTGCTGACACATTGGAACGAGTGTGCACTGGCCGCTAATTTTAGAAATGGCCTTTCTGAGGCCATTAAGAATGTTATGGTGGGTTTTCCCATTCCCACAGGTCTGAATGATACCATGTCCCTGGCTATTCAAATTGACCGGCGGTTGCGGGAGCGCAAAACCGCAAATTCCCTCATGTTGTTGTCTGAACAGACACCTGATGTGATGCAATGTGATAGAAAAACCGCAAATTCCCTCATGTTGTTGTCTGAACAGACACCTGATGTGATGCAATGTGATAGAAAAACCGCAAATTCCCTCATGGTGTTGTCTGAACGGACACCTGATTTGATGCAATGTGATAGAATCCTGACTAGAAATGAGAGGAAAATTCATAGACGCCGGAATGGCTTGTGCTACTACTGTGGTGATTCTACACATGTTATCTCAGCATGCTCTAAACGTATATCTAAGGTTGTTAGTCCTGTCACCGTTGGTAATTTGCATCCTAAGTTTATTCTGTCTGTAACTTTGATTTGCTCACTGTCATCTTATCCTGTCATGGCGTTTGTAGATTCAGGTGCTGCCCTGAGTCTTATGGATCTCTCATTTGCTAAGCGCTGTGGTTTTATTCTTGAACCATTAGAAAATCCTATCCCTCTTAGGGGTATTGATGCTACGCCATTAGCAGAAAATAAACCGCAGTATTGGACACAGGTGACCATGTGCATGACTCCTGAACACCGCGAGGTGATACGTTTTCTCGTTCTACATAAAATGCATGATTTGGTTGTTTTGGGGCTGCCATGGTTACAGACCCATAATCCAGTCCTTGACTGGAAGGCTATGTCAGTGTCTAGTTGGGGCTGTCGTGGTATTCATGAGGATTCCCTGCCTGTGTCTATTGCTTCTTCTACGCCTTCGGAAGTTCCTGAGTATTTGTCTGATTATCAGGATGTCTTTAGCGAGTCCAGGTCCAGTGCATTGCCTCCTCATAGGGAATGTGACTGTGCAATAGATTTGATTCCAGGCAGTAAATTTCCTAAGGGAAGACTGTTTAATCTGTCGATACCTGAACATACCGCTATGCGTTCATATATCAAGGAGTCTCTGGAGAAAGGACACATCCGTCCGTCTTCTTCCCCTCTTGGTGCGGGATTCTTTTTTGTGGCTAAAAAGGACGGATCTTTGAGGCCTTGTATTGACTATCGGCTTTTAAATAAGATCACTGTCAAATTTCAGTATCCTTTGCCGCTGTTGTCTGACTTGTTTGCCCGGATTAAAGGTGCCAAGTGGTTTACCAAGATAGACCTTCGTGGTGCGTACAACCTTGTGCGCATTAAGCAAGGGGATGAATGGAAAACCGCATTCAATACGCCCGAAGGTCATTTTGAGTACTTGGTGATGCCTTTTGGGCTTTCTAATGCCCCTTCAGTTTTTCAGTCCTTTATGCATGACATTTTCCTGGAACTATCTGGATAAATTTTTGATCGTTTATCTGGATGATATTCTGTTTTTTTCTGATAATTGGGACTCGCATGTGGAGCAGGTCAGGATGGTCTTTAAAATTTTGCGTGAAAATTCTTTGTTTGTCAAGGGCTCAAAGTGTCTTTTTGGTGTACAGAAGGTTCCCTTTTTGGGGTTCATTTTTTCCCCTTCTGCTGTGGAGATGGACCCAGTCAAGGTCCGAGCTATTCTTGATTGGACTCAGCCCTCGTCAGTTAAGAGTCTTCAGAAGTTCTTGGGTTTCGCTAACTTCTACCGTCGTTTTATCGCTAACTTTTCTAGCATTGTGAAACCTTTGACGGATATGACCAAGAAGGGCTCCGATGTGGTTAATTGGGCTCCTGCTGCCGTGGAGGCTTTCCAGGAGTTGAAACGTCGGTTTACTTCGGCGCCTGTTTTGTGCCAGCCTGATGTCTCGCTTCCCTTTCAAGTTGAGGTGGATGCTTCAGAGATTGGAGCAGGGGCCGTTTTGTCGCAGAGAGGCCCTGGTTGCTCTGTTATGAGACCTTGCGCCTTTTTCTCTAGGAAGTTTTCGCCTGCGGAGCGAAATTATGATGTGGGCAATCGGGAGTTGTTGGCCATGAAATGGGCATTTGAGGAGTGGCGTCATTGGCTCGAGGGTGCTAAGCATCGTGTGGTGGTCTTGACTGATCACAAAAATCTGATGTATCTCGAGTCTGCTAAACGCCTGAATCCTAGACAGGCCCGCTGGTCATTGTTTTTCTCCCGTTTTGACTTTGTTGTCTCGTATTTACCAGGTTCAAAAAATGTGAAGGCCGATGCTCTTTCCAGGAGCTTTGTGCCTGATGCTCCTGGAGTCGCTGAACCTGTTGGTATTCTTAAGGATGGTATTATCTTGTCAGCTATTTCTCCAGATCTGCGACGTGTGTTGCAAAGATTTCAGGCTGATAGGCCTGATTCTTGTCCACCTGACAGACTGTTTGTGCCTGATAAGTGGACCAGCAGAGTCATTTCCGAGGTTCATTCCTCGGTGTTGGCAGGTCACCCAGGAATTTTTGGCACCAGAGATCTGGTGGCCAGATCCTTTTGGTGGCCTTCCTTGTCTAGGGATGTGCGGTCATTTGTACAGTCCTGTGGGACTTGTGCTCGAGCTAAGCCTTGCTGTTCTCGTGCCAGCGGGTTGCTCTTGCCCTTGCCTGTCCCTAAGAGACCTTGGACACATATCTCCATGGATTTCATTTCTGATCTTCCGGTGTCTCAAGGCATGTCTGTTATCTGGGTGATATGTGATCGCTTCTCCAAGATGGTCCATTTGGTTCCTTTGCCTAAGCTGCCTTCCTCTTCCGATCTGGTTCCTGTGTTTTTCCAGAACGTGGTTCGTTTGCACGGCATCCCTGAGAATATTGTGTCAGACAGAGGATCCCAGTTCGTTTCCAGATTCTGGCGATCCTTTTGTAGTAGGATGGGCATTGACTTGTCGTTTTCGTCTGCTTTCCATCCTCAGACTAATGGACAGACGGAGCGAACTAATCAGACTTTGGAGGCTTATTTGAGGTGTTTTGTCTCTGCTGATCAGGACGATTGGGTGACCTTCTTGCCGTTGGCTGAGTTTGCCCTTAATAATCGGGCTAGTTCCGCCACCTTGGTTTCGCCGTTTTTCTGCAACTCTGGTTTCCACCCTCGTTTTTCTTCGGGTCATGTGGAACCTTCTGACTGCCCTGGGGTGGATTCTGTGGTGGATAGGTTGCAGCGGATCTGGAATCTTGTGGTGGACAACTTGAAGTTGTCACAGGAGAGGGCTCAGCGCTTTGCCAACCGCCGCCGCGGTGTGGGTCCCCGACTACGTGTTGGGGATTTGGTGTGGCTTTCTTCCCGCTTTGTTCCTATGAAGGTTTCCTCTCCCAAATTTAAACCTCGTTTTATTGGTCCTTACAAGATATTGGAAATCCTTAATCCTGTATCCTTTCGCCTGGATCTTCCTGTGTCGTTTGCTATCCACAACGTGTTTCATAGGTCCTTGTTGCGGCGGTACGTTGTGCCTGTGGTTCCTTCTGCTGAGCCTCCTGCTCCGGTGTTGGTTGAGGGCGAGTTGGAGTACGTGGTGGAGAAGATCTTGGATTCTCGTCTCTCCAGGCGGAGGCTTCAGTACCTGGTCAAGTGGAAGGGCTATGGTCAGGAAGATAATTCCTGGGTGGTCGCCTCTGATGTTCATGCGGCCGATTTAGTTCGTGCCTTTCACGCCGCTCGTCCTGATCGCCCTGGTGGTCGTGGTGAGGGTTCGGTGACCCCTCACTAAGGGGGGGGTACTGTTGTGATTTTGCTTTTTGCGCCCTCTAGTGGTCATTAGTGATTTGACTCTGGAGCTTCTGTCTTTTCCTATATCCTCACCTGGGCCGTTAGTTCAGGGGCGTTGCTATATAAGCTCCCTGGACCTTCAGTTCAATGCCTGGCATCGTTGAAATCAGAGCTAATCTGTTGTGCTCTTGTCCTATGATCCGGGTTCCTGTATTTCAAGCTAAGTCTGCTTCCTTGCTTTTTGCTTTTGTTTTGTTTGGTATTTTTGTCCAGCTTGTTCCAATCTGTATCCTGACCTTTGCTGGAAGCTCTAGGGGGCTGGTGTTCTCCCCCCGGACCGTTAGACGGTTCGGGGGTTCTTGAATCTCCAGCGTGGATTTTTATAGGGTTTTTGTTGACCAGATAAGTTATCTTGCTGTATTCTGCTATTAGTAAGCTGGCCTCTCTTTGCTGAACCTGGTTCATTTCTGTGTTTGTCATTTCCTCTTACCTCACCGTTATTATTTGTGGGGGGCTAGTATCTTGCTTTGGGGTCCCTTTCTCTGGAGGCAAGAGAGGTCTTTGTTTTCTTCTCCTAGGGGTAGTTAGATTCTCCGGCTGGCGCGAGTCATCTAGCGATCACCGTAGGCATGATCCCCAGCTACTTCTAGTGTTGGCGTTAGGAGTAGCTATTTGGTCAACCCAGTTACCACAGCCCTATGAGCTGGATTTTTGAATCTCGCAGACTTACACGTTTGTTGTGAATTTGGATTCTGGGCTCCCCCGGTGGCTACTGGTGGAATTGAACTGGTGTCTTCATCTTCTCTGTTCACCTGTTCCCATCAAGATGTGGGAGTCGCTATATAACCTTGCTTCTCTGTTAGTTGCTTGCCGGTCTACAATGTTATCAGAAGCCTCTCTGTGCTTGTTCCTGCTCCTAGACAACTACTAGATAAGTTGGACTCTTGTCCATGTTTGTTTTTGCATTTTTGTTCCAGTTCACAGCTGTAGTTTCGTTACTGTGTCTGGAAAGCTCTTGTGAACAGGAATTGCCACTCTGGTGTTATGAGTTAAGGCCAGAGTCTTAAAGTAATTTCTGGATGGTGTTTTGATAGGGTTTTCAGCTGACCATGAAAGTGTCCTTTCTGTCTTCTGCTATGTAGTAAGTGGACCTCAAATTTGCTAAACCTATTTTCATACTACGTTTGTTATTTCATCTTAACTCACCGCCAATACATGTGGGGGGCCTCTGTCTCCTTTCGGGGTATTTCTCTAGAGGTGAGCTAGGACTAATATTTTCCTCTGCTAGCATTATTTAGTCCTCCGGCTGGTGCTGGGCATCTAGAATCAACGTAGGCATGCTACCCGGCCACTGCTAGTTGTGCGTTAGGTTTAGTTCATGGTCAGCTCAGTTCCCATCTTCCAAGAGCTAGTTCCTATATATGCTGATGCTATGTTCTCTTGCCATTGAGATCATGACAGTTTGACCGGCCCACTAAAGGGTTAAAATCCTTGGCTGAGAAAGGAGAGAAATAAGAAGTCTGCTGAAATTTTTTTTTTTTTTTTCTCTCCTAATCTTTGAATGGCTCTGTGTCCACCTGTTTGTAATGGATCTTCAGAGTGTAACTGCAGGTTTGAATAATCTCGCCACGAAGGTACAAGATTTGCAAGACTTTGTTTGTCATGCACCTGTATCTGAGCCGAGAATTCCTTTGCCGGAATTTTTCTCGGGGAATAGATCTGGGTTTCAGAATTTTCGAAATAATTGCAAATTATTTTTGTCCTTGAAATTTCGCTCTGCCGGAGACCCTGCACAGCAGGTCAGGATTGTGATTTCCTTGCTCCGGGGCGACCCTCAAGACTGGGCTTTTTCATTGACACCAGGGGATCCTGCGTTGCTCAATGTGGATGCGTTTTTTCTGGCCTTGGGGTTGCTTTATGACGAACCTCATTTAGAGCTTCAGGCAGAAAAAACTTTGATGTCCCTATCTCAGGGGCAAGATGAAGCGGAAATTTACTGCCAAAGATTCCGTAAATGGTCTGTGCTTACTCAGTGGAATGAGTGCGCCCTGGCGGCGACTTTCAGAGAGGGTCTCTCTGATGCCATTAAGGATGTTATGGTGGGGTTCCCTGTGCCTGCGGGTCTGAATGAGTCCATGACAATGGCTATTCAGATCGATAGGCGTTTGCGGGAGCGCAAACCAGTGCACCATCTGGCGGTGTCCACTGAGAAGTCGCCAGAGAGTATGCAGTGTGATAGAATTCTGTCCCGAAGCGAGCGGCAGAATTTTAGACGGAAAAATGGGTTGTGTTTCTATTGTGGTGATTCTACTCATGTTATATCAGCATGCTCTAAGCGCACTAAAAAGCTTGATAAATCTGTTTCCATTTGCACCTTACCGTCTAAGTTTATTCTATCTGTAACCCTGATTTGCTCTTTGTCATCTATTACCACGGACGCCTATGTCGACTCTGGCGCCGCTTTGAGTCTTATGGATTGGTCCTTTGCCAAACGCTGTGGGTATGATTTAGAGCCTTTGGAGACTTCTATTCCTCTGAAGGGGATTGACTCCACCCCATTGGCTAATAATAAACCACAATACTGGACACAAGTAACTATGCGTATTAATCCGGATCACCAGGAGATTATTCGCTTTCTGGTGCTGTATAATCTACATGATGATTTGGTGCTAGGATTGCCTTGGCTGCAATCTCACAACCCAGTCCTCGACTGGAGAGCTATGTCTGTGTTGAGCTGGGGATGTAAGGGGGCTCATGGGGATGTACCTATGGTTTCCATTTCATCATCTATTCCCTCTGAAATTCCTGAGTTCCTGTCTGACTATCGTGACGTCTTTGAAGAATCCAAGCTTGGTTCGTTACCTCCGCACCGAGAGTGCGATTGTGCCATAGATTTAATCCCGGGTAGTAAATACCCAAAGGGTCGTTTATTTAATCTGTCTGTGCCTGAACATGCTGCTATGCGAGAATATATAAAGGAGTCCTTGGAAAAGGGACATATTCGTCCATCGTCATCTCCCTTAGGAGCCGGTTTTTTCTTTGTGTCAAAAAAAGACGGCTCTTTGAGACCATTTATTGATTATCGGCTTTTGAATAAAATCACTGTTAAATACCAATACCCATTGCCGTTGCTGACTGATTTGTTTGCTCGCATAAAGGGGGCCAAGTGGTTCTCTAAGATTGACCTTCGTGGGGCGTATAATTTGGTGCGAATCAGGCAGGGGGATGAGTGGAAAACCGCATTTAATACGCCCGAGGGCCATTTTGAGTATTTAGTGATGCCTTTTGGTCTTTCAAATGCTCCGTCAGTTTTCCAGTCCTTTATGCATGATATTTTTCGCGATTATTTGGATAAATTTATGATTGTGTATCTGGATGATATTCTGATTTTTTCGAATGACTGGGACTCTCATGTCCAACAAGTCAGGAGGGTTTTTCAGGTTTTGCGGTCTAATTCTTTGTGTGTGAAGGGTTCTAAGTGTGTTTTTGGGGTACAGAGGATTTCCTTTTTGGGATATATTTTTTCTCCCTCTTCCATTGAAATGGATCCTGTCAAGGTTCAAGCTATTTGTGATTGGACGCAGCCCTCTTCTCTTAAGAGTCTTCAGAAATTTTTGGGCTTTGCTAACTTTTATCGTCGATTTATTGCTGGTTTTTCGGATATTGCTAAGCCATTGACCGATTTGACTAAGAAGGGTGCTGATGTTGCTGATTGGTCCCCTGATGCTGTGGAGGCCTTTCGGGAGCTTAAGCGCCGTTTTTCCTCTGCCCCTGTGTTGCGTCAGCCTGATGTTGCTCTACCTTTTCAGGTTGAGGTCGACGCTTCTGAGATCGGAGCTGGGGCAGTGTTGTCGCAGAAAAGTTCTGACTGCTCCGTGATGAGGCCTTGTGCCTTCTTTTCCCGTAAATTTTCGCCCGCTGAGCGGAATTATGATGTTGGGAATCGGGAGCTTTTGGCCATGAAGTGGGCTTTTGAGGAGTGGCGCCATTGGCTGGAGGGGGCCAGACATCAGGTGGTGGTATTGACTGACCACAAAAATTTGATTTATCTTGAGACCGCCAGGCGCCTGAATCCTAGACAGGCGCGCTGGTCATTATTTTTCTCTCGGTTTAATTTTGTGGTGTCATACCTACCGGGTTCTAAGAATGTTAAGGCGGATGCCCTTTCTAGGAGTTTTGAGCCTGACTCGCCTGGTAACTCTGAGCCCACAGGTATCCTTAAGGATGGAGTGGTATTGTCAGCCGTTTCTCCAGACCTGCGGCGGGCCTTGCAGGAGTTTCAGGCGGATAGACCGGATCGTTGCCCACCTGATAAACTGTTTGTTCCTGATGATTGGACCAGTAGAGTCATCTCTGAGGTTCATTCTTCTGCGTTGGCAGGTCATCCTGGCATTTTTGGTACCAGGGATTTGGTGGCAAGGTCCTTCTGGTGGCCTTCCCTGTCACGAGATGTACGAGGCTTTGTGCAGTCTTGTGACGTTTGTGCTCGGGCCAAGCCTTGTTGTTCTCGGGCTAGTGGATTATTGTTGCCCTTGCCTATTCCTAAGAGGCCTTGGACGCACATCTCGATGGATTTTATTTCAGATCTGCCTGTTTCTCAGAAGATGTCTGTCATCTGGGTGGTGTGTGACCGTTTCTCTAAGATGGTCCATTTGGTTCCTCTGCCCAAGTTGCCTTCTTCTTCCGAGTTGGTTCCTCTGTTTTTTCAAAATGTTGTTCGTTTGCATGGTATTCCTGAGAATATCATTTCTGACAGAGGGACCCAATTCGTGTCTAGATTTTGGCGGGCATTCTGTGCTAGGATGGGCATAGATTTATCTTTTTCGTCCGCTTTCCATCCTCAGACGAATGGCCAGACCGAGCGGACTAATCAGACCCTGGAGACATATCTGAGGTGTTTTGTGTCTGCTGACCAGGATGATTGGGTTGCTTTTTTGCCATTGGCGGAGTTCGCTCTCAATAATCGGGCCAGCTCTGCCACTTTGGTGTCCCCGTTTTTCTATAATTCGGGGTTTCATCCTCGATTTTCCTCTGGTCAGGTGGAATCTTCGGATTGTCCTGGAGTGGATGCTGTGGTGGAGAGATTGCATCAGATCTGGGGGCAGGTGGTGGACAATTTGAGGTTGTCCCAGGAGAAGACTCAGCTTTTTGCCAACCGCCACCGTCGTGTTGGTCCTCGGCTTTGTGTTGGGGATTTGGTGTGGTTGTCTTCTCGTTTTGTCCCTATGAGGGTCTCTTCTCCTAAGTTTAAGCCTCGGTTCATCGGCCCGTATAAGATATTGGAGATCCTTAACCCTGTTTCCTTCCGTTTGGACCTCCCTGCATCCTTTTCTATTCATAACGTTTTTCATCGGTCATTATTGCGCAGGTATGAGGTACCGGTTGTGCCTTCCGTTGAGCCTCCTGCTCCGGTGTTGGTTGAGGGTGAGTTGGAGTACGTTGTGGAGAAAATCTTAGACTCCCGTGTTTCCAGACGGAGACTCCAGTATCTGGTCATGTGGAAGGGATACGGCCAGGAGGATAATTCTTGGGTGAATGCATCTGATGTTCATGCCTCTGATCTGGTTCGTGCCTTTCATAGGGCCCATCCTGATCGCCCTGGTGGTTCTGGTGAGGGTTCGGTGCCCCCTCCTTGAGGGGGGGGTACTGTTGTGAATTTGGATTCTGGGCTCCCCCGGTGGCTACTGGTGGAATTGAACTGGTGTCTTCATCTTCTCTGTTCACCTGTTCCCATCAAGATGTGGGAGTCGCTATATAACCTTGCTTCTCTGTTAGTTGCTTGCCGGTCTACAATGTTATCAGAAGCCTCTCTGTGCTTGTTCCTGCTCCTAGACAACTACTAGATAAGTTGGACTCTTGTCCATGTTTGTTTTTGCATTTTTGTTCCAGTTCACAGCTGTAGTTTCGTTACTGTGTCTGGAAAGCTCTTGTGAACAGGAATTGCCACTCTGGTGTTATGAGTTAAGGCCAGAGTCTTAAAGTAATTTCTGGATGGTGTTTTGATAGGGTTTTCAGCTGACCATGAAAGTGTCCTTTCTGTCTTCTGCTATGTAGTAAGTGGACCTCAAATTTGCTAAACCTATTTTCATACTACGTTTGTTATTTCATCTTAACTCACCGCCAATACATGTGGGGGGCCTCTGTCTCCTTTCGGGGTATTTCTCTAGAGGTGAGCTAGGACTAATATTTTCCTCTGCTAGCATTATTTAGTCCTCCGGCTGGTGCTGGGCATCTAGAATCAACGTAGGCATGCTACCCGGCCACTGCTAGTTGTGCGTTAGGTTTAGTTCATGGTCAGCTCAGTTCCCATCTTCCAAGAGCTAGTTCCTATATATGCTGATGCTATGTTCTCTTGCCATTGAGATCATGACACACGTTCCTCTGAGACCCTGTCCACTGGGGTCATAACAGATCTCCCAGCATCATTTGCCATTCATAATGTGTTCTATAGGTCTTTGTTGCGGAGGTATGTGGTACCTGTGGTTCCTTCTGTTGAGCCTCCTGCTCCGGTGCTGGTCGAGGGCGAATTGGAGTACGTGGTGGAGAAGATTTTGGATTCTCGTATCTCTAGACGGAGGCTTCAGTATTTGGTTAAGTGGAAGGGCTATGGTCAGGAAGATAATTCCTGGGTTGTCGCCTCTGATGTTCATGCGGCCGATTTGGTTCGTGCCTTCCACGCGGCTCATCCTGATCGCCCTGGGGGTCTTGATGAGGGTTCGGTGACCCCTCCTCAAGGGGGGGGTACTGTTGTGAACTCTATTTTTGGGCTCCCTCTAGTGGTCACAAGCGGTACTGTGTAGTGTTGTCTTTCTGCAGGTTGGCAGCATCAGCTGGTTCGTTATCCTTGGCTGGTTTCCTATTTAGCTCACCTGGATACTCAGTTCCTTGCCTGCTATCAATGTATTCAGTGCTCTTCAGATTCCTTGTGACTACCTTGCTCCCAGTCTCTCCAAGACAAGCTAAGTTTTTGTTTGTTCATTTTTTGATTATCAGCATTCATCATGTTTCTTGTCCAGCTTGCTAAAATGTGATTTCCTCGCTTGCTGGTTGCTCTAGGGGACTGAGTTTCTCCCCCCACACCGTTAGTTGGTGCGGGGGTTCTGGAAATCTCAGTGTGGATATTTTGTAAGGGTTTTTTACTGACCGCACAGACCCCTTTTCTATTTTCTGCTATCTAGTATTAGTGGGCCTCATTTGCTGAATCTGCTTTCACCCCTGTGTATGTGCCTTCCTCTTACCTCACCGTTATTATTTGTTGGGGGCTTCTATATCTTTGGGGATTATTTCTCTGGAGGCAAGTGAGGTCTTTCTCTCTCTCTAGGGGTAGTTAGTTCCTCAGGCTGGCTCGAGACGTCTAGGATTTTAGGCACGTTCACCGGCTACTTCTAGTGTGTTTGGATAGGTTCAGATTTGCGGTCAGTCCAGTTTGCCACCTCCCTAGAGCTTGTCCTATGTTTGTTACTTAGCTGGAGTAATTTGTGATCCTCAACCACTAAGGATCATAACAGGGGTGTGTCAGGATTAGGGGTGTGGTTAGGTTTACCTTTGGGATTAGGGTTAGGGATGTGTTTGGATTAGGGTTTCAGTTATAATTGGGGGGTTTTCACTGTTTAGGCACATCAGGGGCTCTCCAAATGCGACATGGCGTCTGATCTCAATTCCAGCCAATTCTGCGTTGAAAAAGTAAAACAGTGCTCCTTCCCTTCCGAGCTCTCCTGTGCGCCCAAATGTTGGTTTACCCCAACATATGGGGTATCAGCGTACTCAGGACACATTGGAGAACAACTTTTCGGGTCCAATTTCTCCTGTTACCCTTGGGAAAATACAAAACTGGGGGCTAAAAAATAATTTTTGTGGAAAAAAAAAAAGGATTTTTTATTTTCACGGCTCTGCGTTATAAACTGTAGTGAAACACTTGAGGGTTCAAAGTTCTCACAACACATCTAGATAAGTTCCTTGGGGGTCTAGTTTCCAATATGGGGTCACTTGTGGGGGGTTTCTACTGTTTAGGTACATTAGGGGCTCTGCAAACACAATGTGACGCCTGCAGACCAATCCATCTAAGTCTGCATTCCAAATGACGCTCTGTCATGCGCTCAAACGGTGGTTCCCCCCACATATGGGGTATCAGCGTACTCAGGACAAATTGGACAACAACTTTTGGGGTCTAATTTCAACAGTTATCCTTGGAAAATTACAAAACTGGGGGCTAAAAAATAATTTTTGTGGAAAAAAAATAATTTTTATTTTCATGGCTCTGCGTTATGAACTGTAGTGAAACACTTGGGGGTTCAAAGCTCTCACAACACATCTAGATGAGTTCCTTAGGGGGTCTACTTTCCAAAATGGTGTCACTTGTGGGGGGTTTCAATGTTTAGGGACATCAGTGGCTCTTCAAACACAACATGGCATCCCATCTCAATTCCTATCAATTTTGCATTGAAAATTCAAACGGCGCTCCTTCCCTTCCGAGCTCTCCCATGCGCCCAAACAGTGGTTTACCCCCACATATGGGGTATCAGCGTACTCAGGACAAATTGTAAAACAACTTTTGGGGTCCAATTTCTTCTCTTACCCTTGGGAAAATAAAAAATTGGGGGCGAAAAAATCATTTTTGTGAAAAAATATGATTTTTTATTTTTACGGCTCTGCATTATAAACTTCTGTGAATCACTTAATGGGTCAAAGTGCTCACCACACATCTAGGTAAGTTCCTTAGGGGGTCTACTTTCCAAAATGGTGTCACTTGTGGGGGGTTTCAATGTTTAGGCACATCAGGGGCTCTCCAAACGCAACATGGCGTCCCATCTCAACTCCAGTCAATTTTACATTGAAAGGTCCATTTTCTCCTGTTACCCTTAGTAAAATAAAACAAATTGGAGCTGAAGTTAATTTTTTTGTGAAAAAAGTTAAATGTTCATTTTTATTTAAACATTCCACAAATTCCTGTGAAACACCTGAAGGGTTAATAAACTTTTTGAATGTGGTTTTGAGCACCTTGAGGGGTGCAGTTTTTAGAATGGTGTCACACTTGGTTATTTTCTATCATATAGACCCCTCAAAATGACTTCAAATGAGATGTGGTCCCTAAAAAAAAATGGTGTTGTAAAAATGAGAAATTGCTGGTCAACTTTTAACCCTTATAACTACCTAACAAAAGAAAATTTTGGTTCCAAAATTGTGCTGATGTAAAGTAGACATGTGGGAAATGTTACTTATTAAGTATTTTGTGTGACATATCCCTGTGATTTTATTGCATAAAAATTCAAAGTTGGAAAATTGCAAAATTTTCAAAATTTTCGCTAAATTTCCGTTTTTTTCACAAATAAAGGCAGGTAATATCAAAGAAATTTTATCACTATCATGAAGTACAATATGTCACGAGAAAATATTGTCAGAATCACCGGGATCCGTTGAAGCGTTCCAGAGTTATAACCTCATTAAAGGACAGTGGTCAGAATTGTAAAAATTGGCCCGGTCATTAACGTGCAAACCGCCCTTGGGGGTAAAGGGGTTAAATTAATTTCTGACTTACACAACTTACATAATCCAACCTGATGCAATCTATATTACTCACATCTAATTCAATAGAATACATGGTCTGTCCCAGTTCTCATATCCATCTAATTATATAATATATAAATAAAGGCAGACCTGAACCATAAATTGATAACTGCACATAAATGTACCACAAAAAGAAAGCACCAAAGATGCAGTCAACACCGTCCAATTATTGCAAATATAAAAAACCTTTATTGAAAGATAAAAACACAAGCATACAGCATGGCAGGAAAAACATCCCCTATACAAACCCGCACACACATGTCAAAAAGGGACCAGATTGAAGTGCATGGATAATATTGTGGACCACAGAGGTAAAAGATCCACATAAAAAGTCGTAATCATATTTAGTGTATATAAACATCTATCAGCAGTACCTGTGACCATATAAACATGGATCAAAAGATCATATACATACCACAGTGGCAAGTCACAATACCCACGCACAGCAATCGCGTCCTCCCCGACGCGCGTTTTGGCGATTTGCCTTCCTCACATTTGCCAACCTGGTGCACTATTCATAACTTGCATATGCCAAACTGATGTGTTCTATACAACTTAAAGTTGGTACAGAAAGAATTCAGACCCCTTTAAATTTTTCACTCTTTGTTTCATTGCAGACATTTGGTAAATTAAAAAAGTTATTTTTTTTTTTCATTAATGTACACTCTGTACCCCATCTTGACTGAAAAAAACAGAAATGTCGAAATTTTTATATATTTATTAAAAAAGAAAAACTGAAATATCACATGGTCATACGTATTCAGACCCTTTGATCAGACACTGATATTTAAGTCACATGCTGTCCATTTCCTTGTGATCCTCCTTGAGATGGTTCTACTCCTTCATTGGAGGCCAGCTGTGTTTAATTAAACTGATAGGACTTGATTTGGAAAAGCACACACATGTCTATATAAGTCCCCACAGCTCACAGTGCAAGTCAGACCAAATGAGAATCATGAGGTCAAAGGAACTGGCCAAAGAGCTCAGAGACAGAATTGTGTCAAGGCACAGATCTGGCCAAGGTTACAAAAGAATTTCTGCAGTACTCAAGGTTCCTAAGAGCACAATGGCCTCCATAATCCTTAAATGGAAGAAGTTTGGGACCCCCAGAAGTCTTCCTAGACCTGACCGTCCAGCTAAACAGAGCAAACATGGGAGAAGAGCCTCGGTGAGAGAGGTAATGAAGAACCCCAAGATTACTTTGGCTGAGCTTCAGAGATGCAGTAGGGAGATGGGGGAAAAAGTTCCACAAAGTCAACTATCACTGCAGCCCTCCACCAGTCGGGCCTTTATGGCAGAGTGGCCTGACGGAAGAGTTTGCTAAAAAACACATGAAAGACTCCCAGTCTATGAGAAATAAGATTCTCTGGACTGATGAGATGAAGCTAGACCTTTTCAGTGATAATTCCAAGAGGTATGTGTGTGGAGGAAACCATGCACTGCTCATCAGCTGTCCAATACAATCCCAACAGTGAAACATGGTGGTGGAAGCTTCATGCATGTGGGTGATTTTCAGCTGCAGGGACAGGATGACTGCGGCCAAGTACAGACATAGCCTGGATGAAAACCTCTTCCAGAGTGCTCTGGACCTCAGACTTGGCTGAAGGTTCACCTTCCAACAAGACAATGACACTAAGCACACAGCTAAAATAACAAAGGAGTGGCTTCAGAACAACTCTGTGACCATTCTTGACTGGCCCAGCCAGAGCCCTGACCTAAACCCAACTGAGCATCTCTGGAGAGACCTGAAAATGGCTGTCCACCAACGTCCACCATCCAACCTGATGGAACTGGAGAGGATCTGCGAGGAAGAATGGCAGAGGATCCCCAAATCCAGGTCTGAAAAACTTGTTGCGTCATTACCAAGAAGACTCATGGCTGTACTCGCTCAAAAGGGTGCTTATACTCAATACTGAGCAAAGGGTCTAAATACTTATGACTATGTGATATTTCAGTTTTTCTTTTTTAATAAATTTTCAAAAATTTCTACATTTCAGTTTTATTTTCAGTCAAGATGGGGTGCAGAGTGTACATTAATGAGAAAAAAATGAACTTTTTTGAATTTACCAAATGGCTGCAATGAAACAAAGAGTGAAAAATGTAAAGGGGTCTGAATACTTTCCGTACCCACTGTATGTATGCTATCCTGAGGCACTCTACACAACTCACATATGCCAACCTGATGCACTGTACACATTTCATATATGTCAACCTGATTCACTTCATACAACTCACGTATGCCAACCTGATGCACTCCACACAAGTCGCGTATGCTAAACTGATACACGCGACACAACTTACGAATGCAAAACTGATGCACTCTACACAATTCACATTTGCCAACCTGATGCACTCTACACAACGTACGTATGCCAACCTTTAAAGAACCAAATCCATCACGTGTCTGATGTGAAGATAATCCATACTGACACGACGATTCGGATGATTTGGAGAGCAGTCACATCAGTGATGCGACCACTGTCCCCGCCAGCCGGCTCACATTGACACAGGAGCATAATCGCTCCTGCAGTGACTGAACCAGGCAAAGCGCCAGAATTGGCTCATCTAAGAGATGCGTCTTTTCTGTTATGGCTGCAGGCTGCTATTTTTAGGCTGCGGGTGCCAATATTCATGGACCCTTACCAGTCTGAGAATTCCAACCCCCAGCTGTGTGCTTTAGCTTGGCAAGTTGTCTAAAATGGGGGGGACCCAACTCTGTTTTTTTTATTATTATTTATGTAAATAATTAATAAAAACAACTGCATGGGACTCCTCTATTCTTAATAACAAGTCATGTTAAAGCTGCCAGCTGAGGGTTGCAGTCCGCAGCTGTCAGTTTTACCTGCACTGGTTATCAAAAATAGAAGAGATCCCACATCATGCTTTTATGTATTTAGTTAGTTATCAGCTATAGGCTGATGAGAGTAATACTTTTTTTAGATGTTCGTCCGAACCTTATGGACCAAACATCCATTTGTTCCCCCATCACTACTCATTAGCTCTGAGTGTTCCCTTTACACAGGCAGCGCTGCTAAGATCAGTGTAAGCCAGGGGTCTCAAACTGCATTCCTCGAGGGCCTCAAAACATGCGTGTTTTCAAGATTTCCTTCTCATTGCACAAGGTGCTGGAATCATTATGTGCAGGTGATTAAGTTATCACCTGTGTAATATAAGGAAATCCTGAAAACATGACCTGTTTGCGGCCCTTGAGGAATGCAGTTTTGAGACCTCTGGTGTAGGCAAACACTAAGTGTTGGGGTTTGTACCGTCTACTTCAACACAGCCACAGAATTCACTAAATGATGCGCAAGTTGACATGATGTCACCATTGTAGTCAAAATACTGAGAAACCAGCAGTGGCAGGAAGACAGGATTAGGTATTATACAGCATTTAAGGTCAACTTTTCTGCAAGTGGGAAACCTCTTTAAGGTGATGTTGATCCTTCAGCAATGCAAATCCCAATCATTTAGCGTTTATGCACTACACACTCAATAAAATTATAAAACTGATGCATAAAACAAATCGAAATTATTGAAGTCCTTTCCTTTCTGCTCTCCTGTAAAATCATAAAGATCGAATTCAGTTTTAGCTATATCTAAAAAAAAAATAAATAAAACTTATGCGACAACCAAAGGCTTAATGGCAAATCTGCCTAGCTGTGCTGTGACTCATTGCTTACATTTCTCCCTTTCAGGTCCAACCTAATAACATAAAAATTCTCAATTTTACCAGCACAGAGCTTCAAAATCCAATATTACCTTCACACCCTTAGAAATTATTCTGGCAACTTTCCGCTACCATTATGGGGGATGACTATGTAAAGACTTGCACAACTTCTACAGCACTCATTACTACTGCATATATCTGCATGATGGGAGCTCCGCCTAGAGGCAGTTAAAAGCAGAAATAATTTAATGGTCACTGGCAACACAACAGGCCTCCTGTTTTACCAGACCCCTGAGGGCACCTGTTCTTCTCTGTTGGCTCTCTTAGATTGTAGTTCAATTATGCATGTAATGTAAGACATGATACAGCTGTATACTCATCTATATGAGAACTTCCACCAAATTTTGTCACAGGAAATTCATACAGGTGCATCTCACAAAATTAGAATATCATCAAAAAGTTAATTTATTTCAGTTCTCCAATACAAAAAGTGAAACTCATATATTATATGGAGTCATTACAGAGTGGTCTATTTCAAGTGTTTATTTTGTTTAATGTTGATGATTATGGCTTACAGCCAATGAAAACCCAAACGTCATTATCTTAGTAAATTAGAATACTTTTGCATCAATTACTGCATCAATGCGGCGTGGCATGGAGGCGATCAGCCTGTGGCACGGCTGAGGTGTTATGGAAGTCCAGGTTGCTTTGATAGCAGCCTTCAGCTCGTCTGCATTGTTGGGTCTGGTGTCTCTCATCTTCATCTTGACAATACCCCTTAGATTCTCTATGGGGTTAAGGTCAGACGAGTTTACTGCCCAGTCAAGCACAGTGTTACTGTTGTTTTTAAACCAGGTATTGGTACTTTTGACAGTATGGCAGGTGCCAAGTCCTGCTGGAAAATGAAATTTCCATCTTCAAAAAGCTTGTCGGCAGAGGGAAGCATGAAGTACTTTAAAATTTCCTGGTAGACTGCTGCTCTGACTTTGGTATTGATAAAACACAGTGGACCTACACGAGCAGATGGCATGGCTCCCCAAACCATCACTGATTGTGGAAACTTCACACTAGACCTCAAGCAGCTTGGATTGTGTGCCTCTCCACTCTTCCTCCATGACTCCTGGGACCTTGATTTCCAAATGAAATGTAAAATTTACTTTGATCTGAAAACAACATCTTGGACCACTGAGCAACAGTCCAGTTCTTTTTCTCCTTGGCCCAGGAAGATGCTTCTGGCATTGTCTGTTGGTCGAGTGGCTTGTGTCATGGTTCCCAATGGCAAGGGAACGTAAGAAACATATAAATAACGAACGAGCTCTCGGGTGATGGAAACTCGAGTTGACCGTGAGCTAAATCTACCACACAACTAATAGTAGCCAGGGAGCATACCTACGGCTTCCTATATGCCACGCGCCAGCCGGAGGACTAACTACGCCTGGTAGAGGAAGAAACAGACCTGGCTTACCTCTAGGGAAATACCCCAAAAGATGATAGCAGCCCCCCACATGTAATAACGGTGAATTAAGAGGAAAAGACATACACAGTATGAAAGTAGATTTAGCAAAGAGAGGTCCACTTACTAGATAGCAGAAGGATACAAAAGAGGACTTCACGGTCAGCTGAAAACCCTTTCAAAATACCATCCTGAAATTACTTTAAGACTCCTGTGTCAACTCATGACACAGGAGTGGCAATTTCAGCCCGCAAGAGCTTCCAGCTACAGAGAATTACAAAAACTGCAAACTGGACAAAAGGTACAAAACAAAAGGACAAAGTCCACTTAGCTGATCAGCAGACTAGTAGCAGGAACATGCAACCGAAAGCTCTGGTTACAATGATGACCGGCAAGGAAATGACTGGAGAGCAAGGCTAAATAGGAAACTCCCAAACGCTGATGGAAGCAGGTGAACAGAAGCAGCAAAGTGCAAACAAGTCACCAGTACCACCAGCAACCACCAGGGGAGCCCAAAAAGCGGATACACAACAGTACCCTCCCCTTAAGGAGGGGGCACCGAACCCTCACAAGAACCGCCAGGGCGATCTGGATGAGCCCTATGAAAGGCACGAACCAAATCCGAGGCATGAACATCAGAGGCAGTTACCCAAGAATTATCTTCCTGACCATAGCCCTTCCATTTAACCAGATATTGAAGTCTCCGTCTGGAAATACGGGAGTCCAAGATCTTTTCTACCACGTACTCCAATTCACCCTCCACCAGCACAGGAGCAGGAGGTTCAGTAGAAGGAACCACCGGTACCTCATATCTCCGCAACAACGACCGATGGAACACATTATGGATAGCGAAAGATGCCGGGAGGTCCAAACGAAAGGAAACAGGGTTAAGAATCTCCAAAATCCTATAAGGACCGATGAACCGAGGCTTAAATTTAGGAGAAGAAACCCTCATAGGGACAAAACGGGAAGACAACCACACCAAGTCCCCAACACGAAGGTGGGGGCCAACACGACGACGGCGGTTAGCAAACTGCTGAGTCCTTTCCTGGGACAATTCCAAATTATCCACCACTTGTCCCCAAATCTGATGCAACCGATCCACTACCGCATCCACTCCAGGACAATCCGAAGATTCAACCTGACCAGATGAAAAACGCGGATGAAACCCAGAATTGCAAAAGAAAGGAGAAACCAAAGTGGCAGAACTAGCCCGATTATTAAGAGCAAACTCCGCCAACGGCAGAAAGGCAACCCAATCATCCTGATCCGCAGACACAAAACACCTCAAATAAGTCTCCAAAGTTTGATTAGTTCGTTCCGTCTGGCCATTGGTCTGAGGATGGAATGCAGACGAAAAAGACAAATCAATGCCCAACCTGGCACAGACTGCCCGCCAAAATCTAGACACGAACTGGGTACCCCTGTCAGAAACGATGTTTTCCGGAATACCATGCAAGCGAACCACATTTTGAAAAAACAGAGGGACCAACTCAGATGAGGAAGGCAACTTAGGCAATGGCACCAAATGAACCATTTTAGAAAAACGGTCACACACCACCCAGATGACAGACATCTTCTGAGAAACAGGGAGGTCCGAGATAAAGTCCATAGAGATGTGCGTCCAAGGCCTCTTCGGAATAGGCAAGGGCAACAACAACCCACTAGCCCTAGAACAACAAGGCTTGGCCCGAGCACACACATCGCAAGACTGCACAAAAACACGCACATCTCGAGACAAGGAAGGCCACCAGAAGGATCTAGCCACCAAATCTCTGGTGCCAAAAATTCCCGGATGACCTGCCAGAGTAGAAGAATGAACTTCCGAGATGACTCTAGTGGTCCACTCGTCAGGAACAAACAGTCTACCAGACGGACAACGATCAGGTCTATCCGCCTGAAATTCTTGCAAAGCACGTCGCAAATCTGGAGAGACAGCAGACAAAACCACTCCATCCTTAAGGACACCAGCAGGTTCAGAATTCCCAGGAGAGTCAGGCTCAAAACTCCTAGAAAGAGCATCCGCCTTCACATTCCCAGAACCCGGTAAGTACGAGACCACAAAATTAAACCGGGAAAAGAACAACGACCAACGTGCCTGTCTAGGATTCAGGCGTCTGGCAGACTCCAAATAAATTAAATTCTTGTGATCAGTCAAAACTACCACCTGATGTCTGGCACCCTCAAGCCAATGACGCCACTCCTCAAATGCCCACTTCATGGCCAAAAGCTCCCGATTACCAACATCATAGTTTCGCTCGGCGGCCGAAAATTTTCGCGAAAAGAACGCACAAGGTCTCATCACCGAGCAGTCGGAACTTTTCTGCGACAAAACCGCCCCCGCTCCAATCTCGGAAGCATCGACCTCAACCTGAAAGGGAAGAGAAACATCAGGCTGGCGCAACACAGGGGCAGACAAAAAGCGGCGCTTAAGCTCCCGAAAGGCCTCCACGGCAGCAGGGGACCAATTGGCAACATCAGCACCCTTTTTAGTCAAATCCGTCAGAGGTTTAGCAACGCCAGAAAAACCAGCTATAAATCGACGATAAAAATTTGCAAAGCCCAAGAATTTCTGGAGACTCTTCAGAGAAGTAGGCTGCGTCCAGTCGTAAATAGCCTGAACCTTGACAGGGTCCATCTCAATAGAAGAAGGGGAAAAAATGTACTCCAAAAAGGAAATTTTTTGAACCCCAAAAACACACTTTGAACCCTTTACACACAAAGAATTCTCCCGCAAAACCTGAAAAACCCTCCTGACCTGCTGAACATGAGACTCCCAGTCATCAGAAAAAATCAAAATATCATCCAAGTAAACAATCAAAAATGTATCCAAATATTCACGGAAAATATCATGCATTAAGGACTGAAAGACCGAAGGTGCATTAGAAAGGCCGAAAGGCATTACCAAATACTCAAAATGGCCCTCAGGCGTATTAAATGCGGTTTTCCACTCATCCCCCTGCTTAATTCGCACCAAATTATACGCCCCACGAAGATCAATCTTAGAGAACCACTTAGCCCCCCTTATGCGAGCAAACAAATCAGTCAGCAAAGGCAACGGATACTGATATTTGACTGTAATTTTATTCAGGAGTCGATAATCAATACAAGGCCTCAGAGAGCCATCCTTTTTAGAGACAAAGAAAAAACCGGCTCCTAAAGGTGATGAAGAAGGACGAATATGTCCCTTTTCCAGGGACTCCTTAATATACTCGCGCATAGCAGCATGTTCAGGTACAGATAGGTTAAACAAACGACCCTTTGGAAATTTACTGCCAGGAATCAGATCTATGGCGCAATCACAATCCCTGTGAGGAGGGAGTGAACCAATCTTAGGCTCTTCAAAAATATCACGATAATCAGACAAAAATGCCGGAATCTCAGATGGAATAGATGACGAAATGGACACCATAGGAGTGTCCCCATGAGCCCCCCGACATCCCCAGCTTAACACAGACATAGCTTTCCAGTCAAGGACTGGGTTATGAGACTGTAACCATGGTAATCCAAGCACCAAAACATCATGTAAATTGTACAACACAAGGAAGCGAATCACCTCCTGATGGTCTGGAGTCATACGCATAGTCACTTGCGTCCAGAACTGTGGTTTATTACAAGCCAAAGGTGTAGAATCAATACCCTTCAGAGGTATAGGGACTTCCAGAGGCTCTAAATCAAACCCACAGCGCCTGGCAAAGGACCAGTCCATAAGACTCAGAGCGGCGCCAGAGTCCACATAGGCATCCACGGTAATAACTGATAATGAACAAATCAAGGTTACAGACAAAATAAATTTGGACTGTAAAGTGCCAATTGAAATGGACTTGTCAACCTTCCTAGTACGTTTAGAGCATGCTGATATAACATGAGCAGAATCACCACAATAGAAGCATAACCCATTTTTACGCCTATAATTCTGCCGCTCGCTTCTGGACATAACTCTTTCACATTGCATTTTCTCTGGCGTCTCTTCAGAAGATACCGCCAAATGGTGCACGGGTTTGCGCTCCCGCAAACGCCGATCAATCTGAATTGCCATTGTCATGGACTCATTCAGACCTGTAGGCGCAGGGAACCCGACCATAACATCTTTAACGGCATCAGAAAGACCCTCTCTGAAATTTTCGCCAAGGCGCACTCATTCCACTGAGTAAGCACAGACCATCTACGAAATTTTTGGCAGTACATCTCCGCTTCATCTTGCCCTTGAGATAGGGCTATCAAAGCTTTTTCAGCTTGAATCTCCAAATTAGGTTCCTCATAAAGCAACCCTAAAGCCAGGAAAAACGCATCCACATTGAGCAACGCAGGATCCCCTGGTGCCAATGAAAATGCCCAATTTTGAGGGTCACCTCGCAGCAAAGAGATTACAATCTTAACCTGCTGGACAGGATCTCCTGAGGAGTGAGGTCTGAGAGAAAGGAATAATTTACAATTATATTTGAAATTCAAAAACCGAGATCTATCTCCGGAAAACACCTCTGGTGTAGGGATTTTAGGTTCAGAAATAGGAGTATGCATAACAAAATCTTGTAAATTTTGAACCTTCGTAGCAAGATTATTTAAACCTGCAGCCAAACTCTGAGGATCCATCTTTAAACAGGTGAGCTCAGAGCCATTCAAGGATTATAAGGAGAGAAAGGCAAAGGCTGTAATTAGAGCTGAAATACAACTGATCCAACTATGGAGCAAGCATAGGGGAAAAAGAGGAAAAAAAAAAAAAAATTTACAGACTTCTTTTTTCTCTCCTTTCTTCTGCCAATAAGTTTAACACTGGCCGGTCATACTGTCATGGTTCCCAATGGCAAGGGAACGTAAGAAACATATAAATAACGAACGAGCTCTCGGGTGATGGAAACTCGAGTTGACCGTGAGCTAAATCTACCACACAACTAATAGTAGCCAGGGAGCATACCTACGGCTTCCTATATGCCACGCGCCAGCCGGAGGACTAACTACGCCTGGTAGAGGAAGAAACAGACCTGGCTTACCTCTAGGGAAATACCCCAAAAGATGATAGCAGCCCCCCACATGTAATAACGGTGAATTAAGAGGAAAAGACATACACAGTATGAAAGTAGATTTAGCAAAGAGAGGTCCACTTACTAGATAGCAGAAGGATACAAAAGAGGACTTCACGGTCAGCTGAAAACCCTTTCAAAATACCATCCTGAAATTACTTTAAGACTCCTGTGTCAACTCATGACACAGGAGTGGCAATTTCAGCCCGCAAGAGCTTCCAGCTACAGAGAATTACAAAAACTGCAAACTGGACAAAAGGTACAAAACAAAAGGACAAAGTCCACTTAGCTGATCAGCAGACTAGTAGCAGGAACATGCAACCGAAAGCTCTGGTTACAATGATGACCGGCAAGGAAATGACTGGAGAGCAAGGCTAAATAGGAAACTCCCAAACGCTGATGGAAGCAGGTGAACAGAAGCAGCAAAGTGCAAACAAGTCACCAGTACCACCAGCAACCACCAGGGGAGCCCAAAAAGCGGATACACAACAGGCTTGACACAAGGAATGTGACACTTGTAGCTCATGTCCAGAGGGGGGGCTGTATGGGGCGCAGCTAAAAGGAAGCCCCCACATGACTGCGTTGCCATGGGGAGCAGTGCGCAGTATTTTTGAAAAATTAAACTGGGGGGCTCAGGATTGGTAGGATAGGAATTGGGCGGGTATTTTATGGGAATGGGAGGAGGGGGCTTGGGAAAAGTGCGGGAAAAGGGGTCAGTTGGTCAGAGACAGGCGAAGTGAGTCCCTCCCACCCTCCCTTTTTTGGTGGCAATCCGAGGTGAACATAATTTTAGTGGAGGTATACGTGATGGTTATTTTCAATTTTATTTAAAAATTTTGTTTATGTTCAACTCATTAAGGGAAGGAATTTTTTGTTATTATCGTCACAGTGGCGGATTGGCGGGGGGTGGGGTTCTTGGAGTTGGTGATGATGCTTATAGGGTTGATCTGGCTTTTGTTACGGGCTCTGGACGGGGTGTTTACCTCGGGAGCTTTGTGGTTGGTTTGCCCGAAATGGGTTACATGGTGCCCTCGAGCTGGTGGTTACGGCTGAGGGTAAATACGTGTTTTTTGGTTAAGTTTTGTGAATTTCTTGGGTAGTTAAATGGTGTGGTTTAAAGGGAGCAGGGTAGTTGGGGACGAGGATTTCTGACGGAAAGGATCCTTCATTGGCGATACGCGGTCATGGATGGGTCTGTGTGTGGTGGCTCTTGAAGCAATGATTCCAGCAGCAGTCCACTCCTTGTGAATCTCTCCCAAATTTTTGAATGACCTTTTTTTAACAATCCTTTCAAGGCTGAGGTTATCACCGTTGCTTGTGCACCTTTTTCTACCACACTTTTTCCTTCCACTAATTTTCAATTAAGATGCTTGGATACAGCACTCTGTGAACAGTCAGCTTCTTTAGCAATGACTTTTTGTGGCTTATTCTCCCTGTGGAGTGAGTCAATCTGTCAAGTCATCAGGCTTACCCTATATTGTGGAGCCTACTGAAACAGACTAAGGGACCTTTTATAATGCTTAGGAAGTATTTGCAGTCGTTTTTTGTTAATTATTCTAATTTACTGAGATAATGACTTTTGGGTTTTCATTGGCTGTAAGCCATAATCATCAACATTAACAGAAATAAACACTTGAAATAGATCTCTCTGTTTGTAATTACTCTATATATGAGTTTCACTTTTTACTAACATAGTAGCATAGTAATATAGTTAGCAAGGCCGAAAAAAGACATTTGTCCATCCAGTTCAGCTTATATTCTGTCAGAATAAATCCCCAGATCTACGTCTTTCTAAAGAACCTAATAACTGTAAGATACAATATTGTTACGCTCCAGGAAGACATCCAGGCCTCTCTTGAACCCTTCGACTGAGTAGGAATTCCAGATTCTTACTGCCCTAACAGTAAAGAATCCTCTTCTATGTTGGTGGAAAAACCTTCTCTCCTCCAGACGCAGAGAATGATCCTTGTGACTGTCGCCTTCCTTGGTACAAACAGATCCTCGGAGAGATATATGTATTGTCCCCTTACACACTTTGTGATGCAGTGAACCATGCTGCAGCTAGGGGGTGCTGTGTGTGCTCCTCAGGATACGCATGGAGGCGCAATTGTAATGGGGATAATGAGATAGTGACTGGCAATATTCTAAATGACCGGTATGTGTCGCAGAGGGAGTCTGCGCTGTAAGCCAATAACGTTGTGGTTCTGGGACCTGTAGTCCCACAAGTATTTGTATAGTTAAAAGGGAGGCTTGCAGGGTTAGTCGGAGAGCTGGGCGAGCCTGGCTAACCACACACACCTCCCACCTATGGGAGTGGTTACAGGTACATAATGTGACCATGGTATGGTCTCTGTAGTAGAGAGTGTATGGAACTGAATGGTCTGTGTGTAAGGTCCTGGAAGGTCTATGTGTTGGGAGATTCTGGGAGTAGGATCGGATCCCTGAAGAGCACATGGTGAGGCCTTGGATCTCAAGACCTGTGTTGGAAGTTCCTGGGAGTAGGACTTCCTGAATAGCACATTCTGTGTTGGAAGATCCTGGGAGTAGGACTTTCTGAATAGCACATAGAGTGGCCATGTATGCAGAGTCTACAACGGCACTGCATTGGGGGAGCTACAGTCTGTCTGAGGATCTGGACTGTCAGGTGGTCTGAAGGGCAATGCATTGTCCAGGACGGTGATCCCAGTTCGGCAGCTTCCCTGGGAGAGAGAGAACTGACAAGGAGTCAGCGGGTGGAGCAGGAGCTCCCATAAGGTACCTCCACAGACTGTTGGTGCTTATTGTGTTCCATTAACTAATGAACTGTGCGGCATGCGGTCACCCATGGCAACTGGGCGAAGTAAGGTCCAGCATGCTTAGTGTCTGCGAGTTAAAGCTGTTCACTATGAAGTGCTGTGGAGTATGTGTTAAACCTGTGATATATAACATGGCCTCAAGTGGTTTATGACATGTAAATAAACCAAATAGACAGTTTTGATGTGAAAAATCGTGCCTGTCTCCGTTTATCTTGTTGACAAGCGAGTGTCCCTAACACATGCAGTAAGCGCTATCTCACATATGGTGCTAGACTGCGGGCAATGGTCCAGGAAGCACGTGTGGATGTGATTGATGTAACTCGGAAGGGTTACAAAGTTTGCTGTGGATCGGCGGGTCCATGAAGCTTACAAGCTTCTGGCTGTAACTCGGCGGGGTTACGAAGTTTTCTGTGGATCGGCGGGTCCACGAAGTCTGCGGTGCGGAGCCATGCAGAGCCTTGTGGAGAGGAGCTACAGTTGCAGCAAGAGGTTCTGCAGCAGCCGGAGCTGCAGTGGCAGCAGCAGCGGCTTGTGATTGGCAGCCGGAGGTGTCGGCAGTTTGTGACTGCAGCAGGAGCTGTGGTAGCGCCAGCAGGAGCTGTGGCAGTACCAGCAGGAGCTGGTGAGGTGTCATAAAAACATTGGTGGTCCAGGTCGTACAAACTCTTAAAGGCCAGTACAAGCCCAGAGACATATTTGTGTACTGTGCGATCTGGGACCTGAAAGTACCGTGGGGAGTCCACGGGGTGTACCCCAGGGAAGGGGTAGTGTCCCTAAAAGGGATGGTGTCTCTAAAAGGGGCGATGTCCTTAAAAGTGGATGGTGACCCAAACAGGGATGGATGCCAAGAAAGGGGTGGAGTCCCAAAAAGGGGCAGTAACCCGAACAGGGATGGGTGGCCGAAAGGTGGTAGAGTCCTGGGAATGGTAGTTTCCCAAAAGGGGGCAGAGCATCCCAAACGGGTACCGCAGATGAACTATTGCCTGGGACAAGTGCATTATGTCTGTTTAGTCTGCTATGTGAACTATCCACCCGGCAAGAGTTTACGGGGGGGGGGGGGTGTCCTGTGGATGCACGAGAAGGAAATGTGTGGACTGGTCAATTCTGGGAGCCCGGTGACTCTAGTGAGGGTTGCACCTGAGGGATTTGAAACACCCAATACGAGGGTCAGGGTCACCTGCATCCATGGGTGCACTAAGGACTATCCAGTGGCCAGGGTGGTCCTCGAGACGGCCAGCAACAGTGCAATCCATAAAGTCGCTACAGTCTCAATCTTAACCTGTCCGGTGATCATAGCACGGAACTCTGGGCTGTTCACAGACTTGTGGGAGACGGGAGCTTTTCTACAGCAGGAGATTGGAGGGCTCTCGGTTGATGGGGTTGTGTACTTAAAAGCATTAATACCTTCCAAAATTGACAGGTCAGACGTCAGGTTGACCAGTGGGAAGGGTGCGTCTGCCTAACTTACAGACATGATGTTACCTGACGTGTACCACAAGATGACAGTGGTAGCCATACCAGAACGTATGACCGGACGGAAGTGTGGGTGTGACCAATTCTGGGACTTGGCAGAAATGACCAAAGGTGTGACCGTTGAAGATGGGGAAGCTCCAGGAATTTGGTCCGACACCATTAGAAATAAGGACTGCTGGTACCAGAATGACTGATTGGGTGGTGGTGACTCCTATTCAGATAATGATGAGGTAGTTAAAAAGAGTGGAGCTGACAACCAGTTAGAGAGTGAATTGAGGGTTCACCATGCTGTGGGGTGTGACACAGACCCAGGGGTGATTGTGACTCTGAGAAAGTAAGGGAGTACAGTAAAGAAGAGCCCCACAAGAAGGGCAAGTCCTCCCATCACCGAAGTAACAAGGGCCACAAAGAAGTTGTTCAAGTGACTCTGACTGATAATAGAAGGTTGTGTACTTCTACCTCCCATGTGAGTTCTCTTTCAGACACTGAAGAGATCGGGAAGGAGGGTGAAGTGTTGTTGCCCGTAGCAACCGCTAGGGCCGAGTATGGTGAAAGCTCCAGAAAACCTGATGCTGAGGAGCTGGAGTAAGTGAAGTACTCTGAAGTCCCTGAGAATCGGGACGAGGCTAAGGTTGTCACTACTGAAACCCAAGAGAGGGCTGAAGCTGACACTGTTGAGACCCAATTGAGAGCTGAAGATGACGACAGTGCTGAGTCCGAGGGAGCAGAAGTGGAGGAAACCACCAAAGGAGTGGGGGCTGAAGCAGATACCTCCTCGAGTGATGAAAGCTCAACCAATCCAGAGGTTGGAAGAAGCGAGTTAAGAAGGATCCAGGAGACAGTAGAAGCCTGTATGAAGCAAGAGGAGCTTTGGAGACAGGCTGCTGAGTGCCGAGTGGGTGCCTTGGAGAAAGAGGTGTCTGAGCTCAGAGGTCACCTGTCAATGTGGCAATCATGACCAAGGCCCTAAGGGAAGATGTGGAAGTGCTTAGAGAAGCATTAAGAGGTCCTCTACAAGAGAAAGAGGTGGTGATTGCAGACTAACCGTGGCAGTGCCAGAGTGGTAATGAGGCGGAGCTGCCAATGTCCATCTTGGCGAAAGCTCGTTCAGAAGATAAAGTAGAGGAAGAGCTGGCAGAACAAGACAGTCACCCGGTTGTGGCAGATCTCTTGATGGAAATGTCCGAGGCAAAACGGGAGCCGTCCGTCTGTGAAGAAAGTGAGACCTGGCTCTTCTAGTGCATGATGGAGATACCCGAGGACGTGCGGAATGCATGTACCAGTGAGGGTGTGCATTAGGCCTTTAGAAAGGCAGTAGAGGCATATAGTGTGGATTGGGCACCAGAGAAAACAGGTGGCGATACTGTCGACTAGGGAAGTCACAGTGAAGCGGTTGGCTATCCTGAAGGATATGCACTTACTTTATCATTGTTAAATCTCATCTGCTACATTTCGGCCCAAGATTCCAACTTTTCCAGATCCATCTGTAGCAGAATACTTCTCTTGTATTGACTGCTTTACATAGTTTTGTATCATCTGCAAATATAAATATTTTACTGTGTAAACCTTCTACAAGATCGTTAATAAATATGTTGAAGAGAAAAGGTTCCAACACTGACTCCTGCGGTACCCCACTGGTCACAGCGACCCAGTTAAGAGAATATACCATTTATAACCACCCTCTGCTTTCTATCACTAAGCCAGTTACTTACCTATTTACACATATTTTCCCCCAGACTCCGCATTCTCATTTTGTGTACCAACCTCTTGTGTTGCACGGTATCAAACGCTTTGGAAAAATCAAGTCAAACCACGTCCAATGACTCACCTTAGTCCAAACTATAGCTTACCTCTTCATAAAAGCTGACTAGATTGGTTTGACAGGAGTGATTCCTCATAAACCCACGCTGGTATGGAGTTAAACAGTTATTCTCATTGAGATAATCCAGAATAACATCCTTCAGAAACCCTTCAAATATTTTACCAACAGTAGAGGTTAGACTTACTGGCCTATAATTTCCAGGTTCACTTTTTGAGCCCTTTTTGAATATTGGTACCACATTTGCTATGTGCCAGTCCTGTAGAACAGACCCCGTCGCTATAGAGTCCCTAAATATAAGAAATAATGGCTTGTCTATTACATTACTTAGTTCTCTTAGTACTCCTGGGTGTATGCCATCCGGTCAGGGAGATTTATCTATTTTAATCTTATTTAGCCGGTTTCGCACCTCTTCTTGGGTTAGATTGGTTACCCTTAATATAGGGTTTTCTTTGTCTCTTAGCATTTCATTTTCCACCATGAATACCGTGGAGAAGAAGGTGTTTAATATATTAGCTTCTTCATCGTCATCTACAACCATTCTTTCCTCCCAATTTTTTAAGGGGCCTACACTTTCACTTTTGATTCTTTTACTATTGATATTGTTGAATAACAGTTTGGGATTAGTTTTACTCTCCTTAGCAATGTGCTTTTCTGTTTCCTTTTTGGCAGCTTTAATAATTTTTTTAAATAAAGTATTTTTCTCCCTATAGTTTTTTAGCGCTTCAATGGCGCCATCCTGCTTTAGTATTTTGTATTGAAGAACTGAAATAAATTAACTTTTTGATGATATTCTAATTTTGTGAGACGCACCTGTATATATTTTGCTATATTATACAGCACCATTATATTTCATAGCATCATATTCCATCATATCATCACTGTCCCCATTGGAGATCACAATCTAGATTCCCTATTAGTATGTCTTTGGAGTGTGGGCCGAATCTGGAGTATGCAGAGGAAACCCACGCAAACACGGGGAGAACATACAAACTCCTTGCTGATGTTGTCCTTGGTGGGATTTGAACCCAGGACACCAGCGCTATAAAGCTACAGCTGAGAAAACTGTGTAGGATCCCCTAACTGGTAACACTCAGTTGTAAGTGTACTGTATTTATACATTTCCAGGTAGAATAATTTGAGAAAAAACTACAACACAGAGATCTAAGAAGGGATCTAAAATTATTTTTATGAGGAATATAAGTATGGTGTTTACTAAAACTGACATGTAAAGTGGTGACATGATCACTTAAAAGGAAATCTGTCACCAGGTGTTTGCTACTCCATCTGAGAGCAACAGGATGTAAAGGCAGAAGTCCATGTTCCAGCAATGTATAACTTACTGGGCTGCTTGCTATAGTTTGATAAAATCACTGTTTTAACTTCTGGAGATCTATGAATTCTTTGTATACTGAACTCTGTATAACCCCACCCACATCACTGATTTTACAGCTTTCTGTCACAGCAGGAAAATGTGGCAGCTTACTACTTGGACTGATGCCCTTATGTCTAGGCAAAACAGACAAGGGAACTCCTAAAGGAAGTCAAGCCGGACAGGGAGGACGCTGCAATACCGAGCGGGATGGGACGTCCTAGGAACACACTGCAGGACGCAGGGAAAAGCACAGGGAAAGCGAAGGATACATGCTGTGTGGAGCCTAAAGTTGATGCTGTAACTGAAATGGACATGCTGCATATGAAAATAAGTAAAGTACTAAAGTTTAAAGTTGGAACTATACTCTGTCTTTTTATGCACTAAATCAGACGAAGAAGTTTTCCTGCAATGTAGAGATTACCCTGAGAACCAGGCAAGTGGGTCAGTGGGACTGTATATATGTGATGCGAGTGGCCGGGGCGCGCTTGAGCAGACATCTTGCGGGCCATGACTACGGCCCCGGGCGACGCTTACTTTTGGCATAGTCAGCAGGATAGAACCCAGCAGCCTTGCAACCCTGAGACTGATGGAGGAAATGCCTGAGATGTGTGCATTGTTGACTGCCGTGAAAAAATTGGAGATGGCAGCTGAGAGTGACTTTGAGCCCGAGATTTGTGATTTGTTGACTGCCATGAAGGAGTCAAAGATGGCAGCTGACAGTGACTTTGAGTCTGAGATTTGTGATTTGTTGCCTCCATGAAGGAATTAAAGATGGCGGCTGACAGTGATTGCAAGATCGCGCTGAACACTGGCCAGAAGATGGAGGTCAGTGGCACGAAAGTGCAGAAGGGTGCCGCCTTTCGTGGGCGTCATGTGAGAAAATTTGTGCCAAGGAAAGAAGGCCGCACCCCACTGTGATGGATGCTTGCCCAAAATGGGTGCGGGTGAAGAGAGAGCTCCCTCCTCTGCAGCAGAATCTGGAGAAATGGGTAGAGCCGCAGGAAGTGTTCCCACCCACGAATGGGTGGAACATGAAGAGTCCAGACAGCATGTTTGCAAGAGAGACGCCATTACCTGCTGATATGGAGAGGCACAGCACAGCTTTCCGTGGCAGCATTGGCCGCCAAGACTGGAGGCGATCCGTGGACCGGACGGAGACAGGCCTGTGTTTTGAGGCCTGGTGGTTGGAGAAGCTGAGTGGCATCCTTTCAAGCAGCTGATGGATAGCAAGGAATGCCTAATTGTTAGAGAATTGAAGTTCCCCGGCGGAGGAGCTGCAGCGTGCTGGATGACCAGCGGAGTGGTCTGGCACTTCGATCTGGCCAAAGGATATGGATTCATTCAGGAGACCCAGACAGGAGAAAAGGTCTAGGTGAATGCTGGGTTGGTGGTCTTCAGAGGTCCCCTTCAACTACGGGCAGGGCTGTATTTAGAGTTTCTGCTGCCCTAGGCACTTTTAGTGCTGCCTCCCCCATTGGTGAGTATGACACTATCGGCAGTGACTTTGGCAAAAATCGCTGATGTGAAAGTAGCCTTTTGCAGCAGATCCGGTAGTTTTTCTGCATCTGCCGTGTAACAGATCACTTACGGCAACAGTGCGTTCGGCCTCATTCATTCCCTATGGGACTTGCGGACATATGCGGCACTTGCGGTTTTGCCGCGATCCAGCAAATGCGTATTTGCAGCAATGGAAAAAAAAACGCTGCTAGCAGTGTATTTTTGTCTCACCGTAAGTGCTGCACATGTTCGCAAGCAGCCATCACTACCTGTCCCTGCACCTTGCTAGCTCAACCCTAACCATCCCTCTCTGACCTAAAACTACACTAGAAAGCTTTAGAAAAACAATTTATTACCTGACATATTCCTACGATAATGAGGGCTCCAGGCTATGGCGTAGGCTGGGACGGGCAGTCTCTGGGTCTCCATCCTCATAGCTCCCAACCGTCCCTCATTGTGCGGGATTGTCCCGGTTTTCAGCCTCTGCCCCGCACTCCCGCACGGGGCACTGTAATCCCATAGCTCCCAACCGTCCCTCATTGTGCGGGATTGTCCCGGTTTTTAGCCTCTGCCCCGCACGGGGCACTCTAATCCCGCGGCGCAGACAGCAGGACCGACACGCCCCCTTGTATAGTTAAGCCATGCCCCGGGCCCTTACCCTTCTGTATGGCTGCCTGCTTTCTGCGCACAGGACCTGTGATGAGGTCACAGGAGGGGAGGAGTCAGCGGTCACATGATCGGCAGATCGGGACCTCCGTGGATTGCAGGACTTGCTGGTTGCTGCCACCCTGCCACATGGTCCTGCAGGAGGTAAGTAATGCCTTGTATGGGGTCAGGAGGTGTACAGTGTGGATGTAGCAGAGCCGTGTGTGTACGAGGTGTGCGGAGCCATGTGTGTACGAGGTGTGCGAAGCTGAGCCGTGTGTGTACGAGGTGTGCGGAGCGGAGCCATGTGTGTACGAGGTGTACGAAGCGGAGCCGTGTGTGTACGAGGTGTGCGGAGCGGAGCCGTGTGTGTACGAGGTGTGCGGAGCGGAGCCGTGTGTGTACGAGGTGTGCGGAGCGGAGCCGTGTGTGTACGAGGTGTGCGGAGCGGAGCTGTGTGTGTACGAGGTGTGCGGAGCGGAGCCGTGTGTGTACGAGGTGTGCGGAGCGGAGCCGTGTGTGTACGAGGTGTGCGGAGCGGAGCCGTGTGTGTACGAGGTGTGCGGAGCGGAGCCGAGTGTGTACGAGGTGTGCGGAGCGGAGCCGTGTGTGTGCGAGGTGTGCGGAGCGGAGCCGAGTGTGTACGAGGTGTGCGGAGCGGAGCCGAGTGTGTACGAGGTGTGCGGAGCGGAGCCGTGTGTGTGCGAGGTGTGCGGAGCGGAGCCGTGTGTGTGCGAGGTGTGCGGAGCGGAGCCGTGTGTGTGCGCGAGGTGTGCGGAGCGGAGCCGTGTGTGTGCGAGGTGTGTGGAGCGGAGCCGTGTGTGTGCGAGGTGTGCGGAGCGGAGCCGTGTGTGTGCGAGGTGTGCGGAGCGGAGCCGTGTGTGTGCGAGGTGTGCGGAGCGGAGCCGTGTGTGCGCGAGGTGTGCGGAGCGGAGCCGTGTGTGCGCGAGGTGTGCGGAGCGGAGCCGTGTGTGCGCGAGGTGTGCGGAGCGGAGCATTGTGTGTGCGAGGTGTCTGGAGCGGAGCCACGTGTGTACGAGGTGTATGGAGTGGAGCGCGTGTGTACGGAGCGGAGCCGTGTGCAAAGTGTACGGAGCACAGCCGCGTGTGTAGGAGTAGCTATGTGTGGCCATTATATGGTACAAAGTATCATGTGCAGCCATTATACAGTATGGAGCATCATGTGCGGCCATTATACAGTATGGAGCATCATGTGCGGCCATTATACAGTATGGAGCATCATGTGCGGTCATTATACGGTATGGAGCATCATGTGCGGTCATTATACAGTATGGAGCATCATGTGCAGCCAGTATACAGTATGGAGCATCATGTGCAGCCAATATACAGTATGGAGCATCATGTGCAGTCATTATACAGTATGGGGCATCATGTGCAGTCATTATACAGTATGGGGCATCATGTGCAGTCATTATACAGTATGGAGCATCATGTGTGGTCATTATACGGTATGGAGCATCATGTGCGGTCATTATACGGTATGGAGCATCATGTGTGGCCATTATACAGTATGGAGCACTGTGTGGCCATATGTTTTTGTTTATAATTATTGTATATGAAACAGTGTGATCAGCAGTGCTAAATGGGTGTGGTTGGGACGTGGATATGGGTGTGGCTAATTATGAATGGGTGTGGTCAGAGGCGTGGCGTACAATTTGCCGCGGCGCGCGTTGCGCGACGCAAACTTTCTCCCTCTTTGCCATCTTCAAAAGTTGGGAGGTATGCCATCCTCCCTGTGCAAACCCTCAGTCCCTGCCTCACTGCCTGTGCACAGACATCCCTCCACCAGACCCGGTAATCACCGCTCGCAGTAGCATACCAGCAGAGGTGTATCTAGAGTTTCTGGCACTCGGGGCAAGAATTCATTTTGGTTCCCCCCCAGGACATATGTGATTTGCACACTTAGTCATGTACCCACGAGCTCCTATCCCTAATGCTCTCAATGTTCAATGAAAAACTGAGAGAAGCAGGAAGAGAAGCTTGTTGTCACAGGACCCCAAGTATGAAAATCACATATGAGTGAAGTGTCCATGTGATGACTACTGGAACCTGCAGAGCTGAATCCTGACATCACAGGCTTCTGAATTCTCACAACTAATGCACTGCACACTTTTAGGATTCTCCCTTGCCGGTGGACAGTCATGTCAGCACAAGCATGTGGTTTGTATACTTCTGACCACATTCCAAATAGACGTGCCCGGCCTCGCTCAGTTCATTTTCATTGAGTGAGGCCACACATGTCTGGTCAGTACATGACCACATGTATGTAAATCGCCAGCACGAGAGAATCCTGACAGCATGCAGTGTGCACTGTGAGAAGTCAGAAGTCTGCAGTCACAAAGAATGACTGCAGACTCATCACAAACCTGGACATCCCCTTTAATGCTCCTAATGGAGCGCCCCCACCGTCGCAGGGCCGTGGGGTACCCGGTACCGGGCCTCTGTCTCGGTTCTGGGGTTGTCACGGTGGCTAGACCCAGTCCGTGACCCTGCTGAGGGGCGTCCAATGAAAGTTGAGAGTGATAGTGCTGTGGTGCAGGTCGCGATGAATAACGAGGACACCAGGTTGCAGTCTCTTTACCTCTTTACTGAAGGCTTCAGGATCCTCAATCCGGATTACGGTTAACTGGGATATCTGAGACCGGCCGGTCCGATGGCACCTCCAGAGTTCCTTTTGCAGGTGGAAATCTGTGCCTTCCTTCTAGCGCTTGTGTGTTGTAGTCCTTCCCTGCTTAGCACCACGGGATAGTCCTCACAACTGTTGTGTCTGTTTCTGAAGTTCCCTCACAACTGATTCTGATGTTCTTCTCCGTCCCCCAGATGATATGGCTAGGATGCACCCGTATGACGGGTAGGCCTGGTGTTCTTCCGGGACCCTAGAGTCGCCCCTCTCCCACTGTTGCCCCCTATGTCTGCTTAGGTGATTTAGGTGAGACAGCCCGCCTATAACTGACTGTCCTGCCGTAGGTTTGAAGTATTGCTTGGAGCCTAATACTTCCTCGGCGTTTCCGGCCACCGGCTACGCGCCTCAGTAGGATGTTGCCTCGATCTTACAGCACGACTCCTACTGGTGTTATCTCCTTGTTGCGTTGATCTCGTTTCTCATTCAGCACAATAAACCTCGTTTCTTGTCCTTTCTTGGGGTACCGCTGCAATGAAGTGCAGGCGCGGTCCCGTAACGTTCTTTCTGTTTGCTAGGCCTCTGTCAGGATCCCACCCCTGACAGGGACCCCCCTGAATCTTTCCCTGCAACACCCTCTGCCACAGGATGTTGCCTGGTTCCAACCCAGTCAGCTTCTCTCTAACTTCCTATCTAACCCCCAGTTTTACCAGATTGTGAGGAGTGGCCTAATACATAGCACCCTTAGCTCCCCCTAGAGGCCAGACTGTGAAGTGTATTGGTGTCTGTGATACCTGGTCAGGTGAACTCCTTCAGTGCCATCAGACGTACCATAGCCCCCCTTAGTGGCGGAGCAACAGTACTGCAACGACCAGGACTCTGGGGCGCTGCATTACCCCCCCGGTTAAATCCAGTACTCCCGGACTGGGAAGAAAACAACAATACATGTCAGCAAAAAGACATACAATTTCTAGAAAGGCAATAACAAGTAAATTTTAACAGAGCTTCCCTTTATGGGAGGTGAGAACACTCGAACGTTACAAACATGGAAACATGGTTAAATATTTTTAAATAACATACTCTAAATAACTTCTCTTACCCAACCGGGTATTCTACTTAGTGCAATTTCTGAACAATAATTTAACATTGCCTTTAAGGACGTATAAGCTGAATCCACTAAAGGCTTACTATTAAGACTAACTTTTTCTTTAAGGGCGTATAAGCTGAACCCACTAAAGAATTACTTATAATACACTATAATACTAATCAACTTTCCTTCATTTTCCAACTTTACATTCGCAGGACCGCCTGTCTATCTGTCCCAGGCCTACTGCCTCTCGCTCTTTTGCAGGACCGCCTCGTTCCTCGTCTGGGCCTACTGCCTTTCTGCTACTATACACAGTATAGAACTTATCAACCTTCTCTCGGATCACTGAGCCATCTCTGTATGGCCCCTAGGAGGACTCACCGACTAACCCCGTACGGGTTCACTTCCTGTCCTCATTCTCTAACACATTATTAAACATTCCTTACAATCAACTAACTGACTACATATAACTTTTACATATAAGTATTATTACTACTTCTTTCAAGGCATCATTATACTTTAAGTGCTATTAGCGAACGTTCCCTTTAAGAGGGAACCAAGTCTCTTGGAGGTAGTGCAACTTCTCAAGCTGCAAGTTCGTGTAAGGCATGGACTCCTGTACTGTTTCCAGGAACAGTTTCTTCGCAAAGAGTCCTTTTTCTTGTAAAACCAGTAGGGAGCACCTTTAAGAAGGTGCAAACTATTTACAATAAGTTTGTAATCATGCAGTGTTCATGATCCAGCAGTTCTTTTCAACAGTGATAAACAGGAAACAAGACAAAAAGGCAAAAATAGGGATCCCTGGTAAACTAAGGGATCCCTTTAAGAGTTAACCCTAATCGGTGTCTGGATTCGAAGGCTAACTCTGGTTGCAAGTTCGGTAGCAGCAACAAGGCGCACTGTGGCGATAGTAGCAAGATCTGTCAAGTCCGGATCGGTCATGCTCGGGGCAACAGGTGACACCTCTGCAGGCCCACAACGTTGAACGTTCCGAGCGCACCATCCTTGTGCACTCCGGTGGCGAGTGTAGGTCACCTGGTCCCCTCTTTGTAGTAATGGGTCACCATATCGGTTGCGGAAGGGAGTCTTCACATTGCAACTGGTAACGAAGATGTCAGTTGGTAGTCCCGGTTCCCGTATGGAGCCCCAACCCCGCTTTGGGTGAAAGGCCAGCACAGTTCCCCGCTTTACCATGTCTTTCCTGCCGTGCGCAGGCTTTGGGTGTTGCACTTTTGGTGGGTCAATTTGTTCTGTCTCTTTTCGGTTTTTCCAGTGTAGAATTAAACATTGTTTATATTGTTCCCACGTGAGCACAGCAAGGGTGAGGCCCTCCTCCCGGGCTCCATCTGGCCCAAGCCGGGGGGTGTCCCACTGCAAGATCACCCCCTCTGAGCTCACATCTAAGGGTTCCCCCATCTTGGTTGGTAGCGGAGGCACCAGCTTCTCCATCGTGTCGGGGGTTAGCACCACCAGCTCCGCTGAGAGGAGCCGGTCACTGTCGGGGTGAGGAGCAGTCGCGGGAGCGGGATCGGTCAGGAGAGCAGGATTGGTCGGGGGAGCCAGGACGTTTTCCATACCTGCGTCTGATGTGATTCCACCGATGTCGATCGGTTCTGTTGACAAGGACACTGGAATCGGCTGCAGCCCGGACCGCGGCTCCTCCAAGGCGGCCTCCTGGTCTGGCTCCGCTCCCCATTGCTTCGTATCGGCTGGCTCCGTAGTCTGGATAGGTGGGCTCAGCTCCTCCACCGGCGGCTCCAAGGAGTTCGGGTCCTTCAGCTGCTGTGGGTTCGGATCTGCCTCCCGCCGGTGGGGACAATCCTGGATCACTACGTCGCCGCTCAGGTACTCGCTGGTCACCTTCGCTGTCTCAAGATCGGCAGCCGTGCATGCACCTGACTCCGCCATTCCTTCGAGGCCGAGGCCACTCTGGTCTCGGTTCATGCCGTTGCAAGCCAGGGGGCGATTCCTCTCTGTTCCTGGGCAGGTCATCATCTCGCAGCAGAAGTCGGAGGGGGTGGTCACTGCTTTTGGCGCCGTTTTGGTAGTCTCCGCCCATGGCACACCCTTCTCCTTCTTCGGCACAGCAATGGCGGCGGTTTTGGCGGGAATTTTTGGCGGCAAGTGGCAATACACAGTCTTTGCAATAAGTCACAGTCCAAGCACAATAAATCACAGTTCCAAGGCACACATGACCTGATTCTTCAGGCTTAAGCAGATCCTGTTCGTGATGCCAAGTTTGAGCGCCCCCACCGTCGCAGGGCCGTGGGGTACCCGGTACCGGGCCTCTCTGTCTCGGTTCTGGGGTTGTCACGGTGGCTAGACCCGGTCCGTGACCCTGCTGAGGGGCGTCGAATGAAAGTTGAGAGTGATAGTGGTGTGGTGCAGGTCGCGATGAATAACGAGGACACCAGGTCTCCTTCTAGCGCTTGTGTGTTGTAGTCCTTCCCTGCTTAGCACCACGGGATAGTCCTCACAACTGTTGTGTCTGTTTCTGAAGTTCCCTCACAACTGATTCTGATGTTTTTCTCCGTCCCCCAGATGATATGGCTAGGACGCACCCGTATGATGGGTAGGCCTGGAGTTCTTCCGGGACCCTAGAGTCGCCCCTCTCCCACTGTTGCCCCCTATGTCTGCTTAGGTGATTTAGGTGAGACAGCCCACCTATAACTGACTGTCCTGCCGTAGGTTTGAAGTATTGCTTGGAGCCTAATACTTCCTCGGCGTTTCCGGCCACCGGCTACGCGCCTCAGTAGGATGTTGCCTCGATCTTACAGCACGACTCCTACTGGTGTTATCTGTTATGATCTGGTGGCCAAGGAGCAGCATGGACGAGCTCTGGAGAAGGTGGCCTCTATAATGACCGCAGACCCTGAACTTAACACCGCAACTAGAAGTAGCCGTGGGATGTTCCTGTCACTCCCTAGACACCTCGTCACAGCCGGAGGACTAATTACCCCTAAAGAAAGAAACAGGAAAACTATCTTGCCTCAGAGAAAATCCCCAAAGGAAAGACAGCCCCCCACAAATATTGACTGTGAGGGGAGAGGGAAATTACACACACAGACTGAAAACAGAATTAAGCAAAGGAGGCCGCTCTAGCTAGAAAGAAAAGTCAGGACAGAGTACTATGCGGTCAGTATTAAAATACTACAAAAATCCACCACAGAGAATACAAAAATCTCCGCACCTAACTAAAGGCATGGAGAGTAACTCTGCAACTCCAGAGCTTCCAGCTTGGCTGAATAAATCCTTACACAGACAAAGCTGGACAATAAAAAACATAGCAATGCACTGAGCTATAAAGTCCACAGCATGTGGAATGCAAAAACAAAGCCAGGACTTATCTTTGATGATTTGGACAATCCAACAGGAGAAACCAAGCAGAGATGTGAATCCTCCAGAAAACAATGGACAACTGGCACTGACTAAAGGATCTAGCCAGAATAAGTAGCCCAGTCAAAATTGGTAGTAAGTGAAAGCAACTGATGACTGCTGAGATCAGCAGCAGTACCACTTACAACCACCAGAGGGAGCCCAAGAGCAGAATTCCCAACAGTTATCTCCTTGTTGCGTTGATCTCGTTTCTCACTCTTCACAATAAACCTCGCTTCTTGTCCTTTCTTGGGGTACCGCCGCAATGAAGTGCAGGCGCGGTCCCGTAACGTTCTTTCTGTTTGCTAGGCCTCTGTCAGGATCCCACCCCTGACAGGGACCCCCCTGAATCTTCCCCTGCAACACCCTCTGCCACAGGATGTTTCCTGGTTCCAACCCAATCAGCTTCTCTCTAACTTCCTATCTAACCCCCAGTTTTACCAGATTGTGAGGAGTGGCCTAATACATAGCACCCTTAGCTCCCCCTAGAGGCCAGACTGTGAAGTGTATTGGTGTCTGTGATACCTGGTCAGGTGAACTCCTTCAGTGCCATCAGACGTACCATAGCCCCCCTTAGTGGCGGAGCAACAGTACTGCAACGACCAGGACTGTTATGATCCCAATGGCAGAGGATCTCTGATATTCCGGCAAGATAGCAAAAATATAAATACTGCTCTAGGGAGGTGGAAACTGGGCTAACCGCATACCTGATCCTGACACAAACAACTAAAAGTAGCCGGTGAACGTGCCTACGTTGGTTCTAGACGTCTCGAGCCAGCCGGAGAACTGACTACCCCTAGAGGGAAAAAATAAGACCTCGCTTGCCTCCAGAGAAATTGAACCCCAAAGATATAGAAAGCCCCCAACAAATAATAACGGTGAGGCAAGAGGAAAACACAAACGTAGAGATGAACTAGATTCAGCAAAGTGAGGCCCAATAGTCTAGATAGCAGAAAATAGATAGTGGACTATGCGGTTAGCAGAAAACCCTACAAAACATCCACGCTGAACATTCAAGAACCCCCACACCGACTGACGGTGTGGAGGGAGAATATCAGCCCCCTAGAGCTTCCAGCGAGTCAAAAATCAAATGTAAAGCAAGCTGGACAAAAACACTGAATAATGCAAACGATCCAAATTGTACAAAACAGACTTAGCTTTTCTTGCATGAGGCAGACTGAAAGGAATCCGGAGGAGACCAAATAGGTCTGGATACAACGATGCCAGGCAAGAGACTGAGTCCAGAGGAGACTCAAATAGGAAACACCCGCTGCTTAACGACACAGCTGGAGCTCAGGCCTGCAACAAGACATACCTAACACAATACCGTTAGTGACCACCAGAGGGAGCCCAGAAACACAGTTCACAACACAGGACTCTGGGGCGCTGCACTAACATAAATAAAAACAGGAGAGTTAGTTAGTATCACAAATAACATTTACATCCAGGTACCTTATAGATGACGTCGTCTCTGTGGTCGCTCTCCTTCTTTTCTTCATCTTGTCCAGACCCCATGATGAGTTTTCTCATCCACAGCTCGTCTCTGCAGACTTCTATCTTCTCCCCTATTTTGCAGAAAATCTCCACATGATGCCTTTAAAGATACAAGTGTCATTAAAATGCTCGTGAATTGAAAATTGCCCCTCACTATATTGTCTGCACAAAATATGACCCCCACACACCCTCTTATGGTACATGCTCTTCACACTGACCTCTCCTTTCCATACCGGCCCCCTCTTCACACTGTCCTCTCATAATGTGTCCAAAGTACTCTCTTATCACACTTCTCCCTCCTTGGTATACTGTCCCGTCCTGGCTGTGCCCTTACACTGTCCCTCCATGCTAAACCCCCACTACTCAGTTTCTATTCTGTGCCCACTCAATTTTCTCCCCCCATACTGTCTCCTCACACTATTCCCCTCCCTCCTCATACAGTCTCCTCTCACATCCCTCTGTTCACCATACTGTCTCCTCATATATTTACCCCCTCACTTTCTGTACTGCCTGCTCACACATACCCCCCCGACTCCACATTCTGTGTCTGCACACATCCCATCTCCCTCACTCCCTAAACTCTGTCCACATACATTTTTTACATCGCTACTCATACTGTGTCCGCATACATTCCTCCATTTGCTCCTCATACTGTCTGCACCCATCCCCCATACTGTTTCCTCATATATGCCCCCATTCCCCTGTACTGCTTCCTCATACATGCCCTCATTATCCCATATTGTTTCTTCATACATGCCCCCAATCTTGTATGCATGGCTCGGCCCCCCCCTCCCATCCTTGTATGCATGGCTCCCCTGTCTCATCTTGTATGCATGGCTCCCCTGTCCCATCTTGTATGTATGGTTCTGCTCCCCCTATCCCATCTTGTATGCATGGCTCTGCTCCCCCGTCCCATCTTGTATGTATGGCTCTGCTCCCCCGTCCCATCTTGTATGCATGGCTCTGCTCCCCACGTCCCATCTTGTATGTATGGCTCTGCTCCCCCCATCCCAACTTGTATGTATGGCTCTGCTCCCCCTTCCCATCTTGTATGTATGGCTGTGCTCCCTCCGTCCCATCTTGTATGTATGGCTCTGCTCCCCCGTCCCATCTTGTATGTATGGCTCACCTCCATCCCCCTCCTGTCCTCCTCCGTCCTCCCCCCATTCTCCTCCCCCCATTCTCCTCCCATCCTCCTCCTATCCTTCTCCCTCCCCTGTCATAATCACCTTTCTGCTCCTCGCCGAAAGACCTTGCATCTCTCTCCCGGTGCTGCAGCTTCTTCCTGTGTGAGCGGTCACATGGTACTCACAAAACAATAGAAGAAAAGGAAAAAATCAGCACCGCTGCAGCTGACTTACCCCTCGTGTGTTAGCCTTGTTGCCATCATGCTGTTATTCCAATGCCTCCTATTCTGGCCACTCCAGGTGCTGCATCCAGGAATAATGATAGTTGTCCAAAGGTAAAACACAAGAAGATGATGCGCACTCACGGGTCCAGTACTAAATGTCCTTTATTGAAACATGGAGACAAAAATCCGCGGGGAAGATAGGAGAACGTGCACGTTCTCCTATCTTCCCCGCGGATTTTTGTCTCCATGTTTCAATAAAGGACATTTAGTACTGGACCCGTGAGTGCGCATCATCTTCTTGTGTTTTACCTTTGGTCACATGGTACTGCTCATTAAGGTCATGAATATGCATCCATGACCCCAGACTTTAATTTAAAAAAAAAAACAACTTGCTCAGGTGCCGCCCCCCGCTTCCTGGCGCCCTAGGCACGTGCCCTCAAGTGCCTAGTGGCAAATACGGCCCTGACTACGGGATCACGTTACTTTTGTTAAAGAGCAGGGACCCCGAGGGCCATATGCGGTGGCTGTGCAGAAGGCCTCCAACCAGGAGGACGACATACCGCAGAGGGCCCCACCTGATGAGCAGCCGTTGCCGCGGCCACAGTCTCTGCAGATGTGCAGATGTGTGGACCTGAGGTGACGGCCGCATGTGAGTTGCCATAGCCGGCAGCTCTGGGAGCAGTGGGATCGCCACTGGGGGGGATGTGGAGCAGAAGGAACAGTGGAGACTCCTCCTCCAGTGGATCCTTGTCCAACATCTATATTGTTGTGCAGGGTCCACATGGGGCCCATTACAGTAACCCGTGGTCCCTTTAAGAGAAAATATTAGTTGTGCCGGTTGCACCTAATAAATTAAAGGGACTGTTCCGCGTCACTGTGAGGGTAGTGAGCCCTGTATGGCGCCAGGGGACTGAGGTGTCAGGAGTGGCCAATATGGTCACAAAGTGAGGACACGTTTGTGCACCCCTTGCTGGATCACGGGCCTGAAAACCCTATGAGGGTTGACTGACAGAGACCGTGCGTGCGGCTGTTGCAAGGACTGAACTCTCTTTTAACCCAGAACTTTGACCCCTTTTTACCTTGGACTATCCCCCTGTTAAGCACAGTGCATTTTGCTGCTAATCCCGCGGTCTGGTCAAAGGGGGAGGGGGAGAGCTTTTATCGGGAGGACCTGAGGATCGAGCCGGGTCAGGACTGTAGGATAAGTTGGCCATCGGGCCAGTATGACTGTTTTACTGGTCCTAGGAGCAAGGGGACCAAGGTCAGGCAGACCCACTTTGAGGGAGAGGTTGAGACTCTTTTTTTTTGCCTTAACTGAAGTTTGTCACCTTGTTATTGATGTTTTTCTATTTACTGTATTAACCCTGCAGCTGCCGCGATGGTCGGGGACGACCATGTTTTGGGGGTAGGGATGTTAGGAGGTGGCAGGACCCTCGGTTGCTCCCTCTCCCCTTTCCTGATGTGGTCCCCCATGCAGTGCTCTAACAGTGGGTTGTGCCTTAATGTCTTAATGTTGTAATGTTCACTATATGTATTACTGTATGTGCTGTGTTTGTATTGTCTTAACCTGTATTGAATTACTGTGTGTTCAGCTTAGGCGCTCAGGCGTTTGTAACTAAAAGAGTCACCTTGTGCAGCACACATGCTGCATTCTGACAAGGTGGCTCTTTTAGTTATGATGCCTGCACACGCTGAAATAATCACTTATAAAATGTGCCCCCTCATACCCTGAAATCGCCAGGGAGGCGGGTCTTTCCTTCCTAATCAGACGCAGCACAACCGCCACTCCTGGCCTGTGCACGCCGGTTTCCGCCTCCTCTTGCTGCAATACCGTCCCCAGCGCCTGCGCATTAAGTTTTTTTTTTTTCGGGCGTGCGCAGTTGCGCTGCCCTTTGTACTTACAGCGCAGGCGCTGGGGACGATACTGCAGCAAGAGGAGGCAGCGCCGGCACGCACAGGCCAGGAGTGATGGCTGTGCTGCGTCTGATTAGGAAGGAAAGACCCGCCTCCCTAGCGATTTCAGGGTATGAGGGGGCACATTTTATAAGTGATTATTTCAGAGTGTGCAGGCATCATAACTAAAAGAGCCACCTTGTCAGAATGCAGCATTTGTGCTGCACAAGGTGGCTCTTTTAGTTACAAATGCCTGAGGGGGGTGACAGGTTCCCTTTAATTAAGGGGGCTGAGCCAGCAGCCTCCAAGCAGACAGGAAGTCACTGTCTGCAGTTCAGTGCCCAGGCAGGCTTGCCTGTGGCCGGTTGTGCTCCCCTTCTGGGAGCTGGCCATACCCCTGGAGAGGAACACAGCTGCCAGTGGACTGTTGGGCAGCGGGCACAAGGACTGCGCGTGTGCCCCACAAGAGACTTGCAGCTCCTAGGATCGGCCTGGGAGTTAACCAAGAGACTTGCAGCTCCTGGAATTAGTCTGGAGCTACTGCTTATGCTGCTGCAGCAGATGTGGATGAAGCAGCATCTTTACCTAGGGACAGCTCAGAAATCACTAGTTCTTCCTTTTCATCGTTATTAAACTTCTTTATACTGTTGGACCCAAAGAGTAACGCGTGGTGCATCCAGAGGATGTCACTCCCTATATACTTGTTTGTCCTGTTAATGTTGGATGTTATCAATTGATTATCAATTATTATCAATTGATTATTTAATAAAGTTATATACATTTTTATGGACTGTGGGACTGAGTACTCCGTTTTTTTTCTCTGGGTATAACTGTGTTCAGGTGTGTCATCTCGAAAGAGATTGCCTAGGATATAGATTTATTGTGATGTATGTATTAGGCATCCAAATATCAAAAGTGTTTTATTTGGTCTGGATTTATACTATTGCTTTCTGTGTCTTCACAGCTACCATTAAGGAACACATGGATTTTCGTGAACGCGAAAAAGCGTGGCTGACTGAACTTGATAAAGTTTTTAATGAGGGTTCGGGTGGTGGTTTGGAATTCAAGACTGGTGATGTGGGTATGATTACCATCAAATATAAGGAACTATTGAACAAACGTACACGACTGTGGTGGAACAAGGCGTTCCTGCAGAGATATTTGATATGTGGCCTTATACCAAGGGGTTTAAGGATCCAGGTTTTCCCCTCATTTGTTGTTAATGACACTGATTTTGTGGCACAATGGGAGGATGCTGCCTCCATGTGCTCTAAGAGATTTATGGAATTACTATCTAAATCCAATGAGAAACAACTTAATGAACTGGATACTGAGATTGGGGCTATACAAGACGAGATTAATAAACATCTGACTGCAGAAATGATAACAAAATTTAAAATGGAACTGGACATACTCCTAAAGAAATGGGAGACTGAAATTGTTCAGAGAAAAACCAAAAAGTACCAACGCGATCTGGCTGATCGCCAACAGAATCAAGTCTATAGGTGGCGTGGTCGCCATCTCATTAACAACAAAGCATCCTCAAGGGGTAGATCCACCTCGGTATCCTCTATTTCCTCAGCTGAGGATACAATGCATGGTGTGGAAAATATAAGATCTTTCGGAGACAGAAGGGACTATGTAGATGGTCGGTGGAAAGGGGGAAAATTTGGCAACACACGTAAGAACATGATGTCACCCAGGAAGGATAAAAAAGTCCGACCCAATACATTGGAGGTAATTAACCTCTCTTCACGTGTCCTTTTCGAGTCACAAAAATCTGTCCTCGAGTTAGGTCTCTCCTTCTCACCAGTTAATAATTTTGATTTCTTTGTAGCAATAAAAGACCTCCATCTCTTTTCCCGTAAGATTATCCTCAAAAGACTACATGAACGATCCTTACCCAGTCAGGAGATGGATAATGCTGAGGCAGAGGCATTACGTATTTTGGAAGAACTAGAAAATGAAGCAAATCCTGACTCGGTGAGTACGCCCATGCCCCCTATTTCGGCCAGATGCTGTCATGTCGGACGCTGTTCAGACCAGGTCATCCGACAGACAGCGGTAGTTAAGCTTTTGACCACTATTTGCTCATTGGCGTCGGCTAGATTTTGTCTAGCTGTTCCGGGGTTAATTTACCTGATCCTCGGATTGGAGGCTGGGCCATGCCCATTGCCTTTTTATAGTTCTCCTGATCATTGGGTGTCGCCGATTATAGCTTCTGTCTTGCGCATTTGTTATCTCGGTCTGGAGTGGGGAGCTGGCCGTTGGAGTATCGTTGCTGGTGGTGTATTTTCCCTTGTCTTATTTACTCCTTCCTATATTTGTGTTTATTTTGCCCTGCACATTTATAGTGTATTCCTGAGTGACTGCAGCTTGATGTATATTTTCCTTTATCCTTGTCTGTGCTAACTGTGGGTACTGGTGTATTGCATTCACTGGGTGGAGGCGGAGGTTTCCAGCTCAGGGTTGTATCAGGAGGCAGGGTGAGGTTCGAGGCCTGGACATGCACACCATCAGTGTAAACTTCAGGTAGAGGGCCAGTCAGTATTTCCCTAGTCTTAGGGAAATTGCAGGGGCCCGGGTTATAAGCTCTCGCCCACCTAGTCTCTCCGTGACATTATAATCGGCCAACATTATTTCCATGGATCCCATGATTTCCATAAACCGCCAGTTGAGGGCGCTGTTCCTACAGGTCACTGAGTTGAGGGGGGCAGTGCAGCAACAGGGAATAGCAGTATCTAATGTGCAAGCCGTTGTTACAGATAAAGTTGCTGAACCTAAGTATCCGTTGCCTGAAAAATTTGCTGGGGAACGCAGTAAATTTGTTACTTTTCGTGAGGCTTGCAAACTATATTTTCGGATGCATCCGACTTCCTCCGGTAATGAGGCTCAGCGTGTGGGCCTGGTGTTGTCATTATTAAGCAGGGATCCCCAAGCATGGGCGTTTTCTTTGCCATCTGATTCTAGTGCATTTGACTCTGTGGAGAGTTTTTTTTCTGCACTTGGACACATCTACGACGAGTCTGACAGAATGGCTCTAGCAGAATCTAAGATACGCACTATTTGCCAGGGGGAGCGAGTAGCAGAGGATTACTGTTCTGAATTCCGCCGCTGGGCGGTCGACACTCAGTGGAATGATTCCCCGCTGCGGAGTCATTTTATTCATGGAGTTTCTGACAGGGTTAAAAAAGCCCTCCTGATGTACGAGACTCCTACTTCACTAGATTCCGCTATGAGTCTTGTTATCCGTATTGATCGCCGTTTGCGTCTGGGAGAGCATGTGACGTCATCTGTGGGAGGAGGTTTGGGTTTACGTGAGGTTGCTGCAGGTGAGCCCACGGAACCTATGCAAATCGCAGGGGCATCACATGTTAAGCATCAAGCTTCTGTACATGGGAGGCAGGGAGCCTGCTTTTTCTGCGGTAAAACTGGTAATTTTATTAATATCTGTCCTCTGCTGTCAAAGAAAAATGCAACGGCGGAAAGACTTCTAAACTCAGAGGGTGTGGAGGAGTCCAATCTGAGCTTGTGTATGTCCTCCATGATGGTATCTCAGTGCATGCTCCCTGCCAAGGTTGTTGTTGCTGGCAGAGAGCTGCCATTCACTGTTTTTGTGGATAGTGGTTCTGCCACAAATCTCATTGATGAGGAGTTTGCGCGCACTGCTGGTTTTAGGATCGAAAAACTGCCTCATCCTATCCGCGTGGTCGCTATCAATTCTGCTCCTCTCCCACAGGGGGAGATTACTGAATTTGTGTCTGAGATTAAACTCCACATTGGGGTTCTTCATTCTGAGCAGGTTACATGTAAGGTGCTCAAGAGTCTTCCGGCACCATTGGTTCTGGGTTTTCCATGGTTGTCTACACACAACCCGGTGATAGACTGGAAAACTCAGGACATAATTCAGTGGAGTGATTTCTGCCAGGAGAATTGCTTGGCCACATGTGTTGCTGCTGTGACTTCAAGTGTCCCTGAGTCACTTCTGGATTTTGTGGATGTGTTCTCTGAGAAGGGTTGTTCAGAGTTGCCACCACATCGTCCCTATGACTGTACTATCAGGTTTAAACCAGGGGCTAAATTGCCCAAAGCAAGGATGTTTAACATCTCCGGCCCGGAGAGACAAGCGCTAAAGGATTACATTGCTGAAAGTTTGAGCAAAGGGCACATCAGGCCTTCATCCTCTCTGGTGGCAGCAGGGTTCTTCTTCGTTAAGAAGAAAGATGGTGGACTACGGCCGTGTCTGGATTTCCGGGAGTTAAACCAGATTACGGTTCGTGATCCATACCCTATGCCATTGATACCGGATTTGTTCAACCAGGTGGCAGGTGCTAAGTGGTTTACCAAGCTTGACCTCAGGGGGGCGTACAACCTCATAAGAGTCCGTCAAGGTGATGAGTGGAAGACGGCTTTTAATACCCCTGAGGGTCATTTTGAAAATTTGGTGATGCCATTTGGGTTGACAAACGCACCTGCAGTGTTTCAGCATTTCATAAATGATGTGTTCTCGCATGTTTTGGGGAAATTCGTTATTGTGTACCTTGATGACATCCTCATATATTCTTGCGACCGTGACACTCATTTAGATCATGTCAGGCAGGTGTTACAGCTTCTCAGAGAGAATAAGCTGTATGCAAAACTGGAGAAATGTGTGTTTTCGGTACAGGAGTTGCCTTTCTTGGGCTATATCGTGTCTGCCTCTGGTTTTAAAATGGACGCCGCTAAGGTGCAAGCGGTGTTGCATTGGGAACGGCCTGATAACCTGAAAGCACTTCAGCGGTTCCTTGGGTTTTCTAACTACTATAGGAAATTCATCAAGGATTTTTCCACCATTGCTAAACCGCTAACTGACATGACTAAAAAGGGTACCAATTTCTCCGTTTGGCCTGAGGCTGCTGTGTGCGCATTCAAATCTCTTAAAAACAGGTTTGTTTCGGCCCCCATTCTGGTGCAGCCAGATGTATCAAAACCTTTTGTGGTGGAAGTCGATGCATCTGAGGTTGGTGTGGTGGCGGTCCTGTCACAAGGCTCATCCTTGAGCGGTTTGCGTCCGTGCGCCTATTTTTCCAAGAAATTGTCGCCCGCCGAACGTAACTACGATATCGGCAACAGAGAGTTGTTGGCAATCAAATTGGCCTTTGAGGAATGGCGACACTTCTTGGAGGGGTCGATTCATCAGGTCACTGTTGTTACCGACCATAAGAATTTGCTTTATTTGGAGTCTGCCAAGATGTCTGTCTCCCAGGCAGGCTCGCTGGGCATTGTTTTTCACGTGGTTCAATTTTGTTGTCACCTACAGACCGGGGTCTAAAAACACTAAGGCAGATGCTCTGTCCAGGTGTTTTCCGGGGGGAGAACCTCGGGAGGATCCAGTACCCATCCTCCAAAAGGGTGTTGTGGTTTCGGCTCTCACTACTGAGGTGGAGGCTGAGATTGCCGAGGCTCAGGAGGAGGTACCATCTGAGCTATCAACAAATCTTTTGTACCGCTTCATCTCCGCTTAAAGGTTTTGGCGGAGCATCATGATGCTGTCCTGGCTGGCCACCCAGGGGTTAGGGGTACCTTGGAGTTGGTGTCACGTCGGTTTTGGTGGCCCAAGATCTGACAGGACGTGGTCTCATACGTGTCAGCTTGTACCACGTGCGCTAGGGCTAAGACGCCTCGCTCCCGTCCAGTTGGCACACTACTTCCTCTTGAGGTACCTAGTAAGCCATGGACGGAAATCTCCATGGATTTCATCACTGATTTGCCCTCATCAGCTGGGAACACGGTCATCTTGGTGATTGTTGATCGGTTCTCAAAAATGTCGCACTTTGTGTCTTTGCCTTCGTTGCCTAACGCTAAGACTCTGTCTCAGGTATTTGTGCAGGAGGTGGTCAGACTTCATGGGGTTCCGTCTGACATCGTGTCTAATAGGGGGTCTCAGTTTGTGGCAAAATTTTGGAAAGCATTTTGCTCACGGCTGGGGATCAAGTTGTCTCATTCTTCGGCGTTTCATCCTCAGTCAAATGGTCAGACTGAGCGTATGAATCAAAATTTGGAACAGTACTTATGCTGCTTTGTCTCTGATAACCAGGAGGAGTGGTCTACCTTTCTTCCTTTGGCTGAGTTTGCCATCAATAATCATCACCAGGAGTCATCTGGGGAGTCTCCGTTTTTTTGTGTTTACGGGCTACATCCTCAATTTTGTACTTTGAGTCAAAGGGGTTCTTCCGGCGTTCCGGAGCAGGACCGCTTAGGAGCACAATTGTCGTCAGTCTGGAGGAGAGTTAAACAGCGCCAGTTGAGTGTGGGTGCTAGGTACAAACGTGTGGCTGACAGTAGGCGTGTTCCAGGTCCGGACCTGAGTGTGCATGACTGGGTGTGGTTATCCACAAAAAACATAAGACTCAAAATTCCGTCCCTTAAATTGGGTCCACGGTTTATTGGTCCATTTAGGGTCACCGCCGTCATTAACCCAGTAGCGTACCGACTGGAGCTCCCTACGGTGTATAAGATACACAACGTGTTCCACAGGTCTCTTCTGAAGAGGGTGGTGGGTTCTGTGGACGCGGCGCCTATGCCATCTCCAGTCTTGGTGGATGGTAACCTGGAATTTGAAGTCTCCAAGGTGGTTGACTCTCGTGTAGTGCGCCGCACTTTACAGTACTTGGTACACTGGCATGGTTATGGGCCTCAGGAGAGGTCCTGGGTACCAGCCTCAGACATTCATGCGGATCGGCTGATCAGGTTTTTTCATCGTCGTCATCCGGACAAGCTGGGTCCTATAAGCCGTGAGGGCCCTGGGGTCCCTCGTAGAAGGCGGGGTACTGTCATGTCGGACGCTGTTCAGACCAGGTCATCCGACAGACAGCGGTAGTTCCGCTTTTGACCACTATTTGCTCATTGGCGTCGGCTAGATTTTGTCTAGCTGTTCCAGGGTTAATTTACCTGATCCTCGGATTGGAGGCTGGGCCATGCCCATTGCCTTTTTATAGTTCTCCTGATCATTGGGTGTCGCCGATTATAGCTTCTGTCTTGCGCATTTGTTATCTCGGTCTGGAGTGGAGAGCTGGTCGTTGGAGTATCGTTGCTGGTGGTGTATTTTCCCTTGTCTTATTTACTCCTTCCTATATTTGTGTTTATTTTGCCCTGCACATTTATAGTGTATTCCTGAGTGACTGCAGCGTGATGTATATTTTCCTTTATCCTTGTCTGTGCTAACTGTGGGTACTGGTGTATTGCATTCACTGGGTGGAGGGCAGAGGTTTCCAGCTCAGGGTTGTATCAGGAGGCAGGGTGAGGCTCGAGGCCTGAACATGCACACCATCAGTGTAAACTTCAGGTAGAGGGCCAGTCAGTATTTCCCTAGTCTTAGGGAAATTGCAGGGGCCCGGGTTATAAGCTCTCGCCCACCTAGTCTCTCCGTGACAGATGCACCACATTCCCCCCTTTGTCACTATGCCCACAGGTGGAGATTTTCACCCGCCTGGTTATGGAAGACTTTAAGACCGTTAACAACTATAAGAAAAGGGACAATTTAAGTCCAATACAGAGACAGGCCTTGGAGGAAATTAAAAATGGGACGATGTGGTGATTAAGTCAGCAGACAAGGGGGGTAATGTGGTGATCTGGCCGGTTGAAAAATACGAAAGAGAGGCCATGAGGCAACTGAGGAATAAGGAAACATATGTGCAGCTGCCTCAGAGTCCCCTCTCAAAATTTCAAAATCAATTAAAAAATATCTTGGAGATTGCATATGAGAGGGGTATTATCTCCAAAAAAGTACTGGGAGGACTATTAGTCTCCACCCCAGTGATTCCAACATTTTATCTTCTCCCCAAGGTCCACAAGGACCCAGTCAATCCTCCTGTACGCCCAATTGTCTTTGGCATGGGGGGGTTATGCGATCCAGTCTGTAAATTTATTGAATACTATCTGCATCCAAAGGTGGAGACGCTTCCCTCCTATGTCAGAGACACTAATGACATTCTTAGATGCCTGGATGGTCTTTTTGTGGACGCGGATATGGTGCTTGTCACGGCGGATGTTGAATCTTTGTACACCAGCATCCGCCATGAGGACGGCTTGAGGGCATCCAGATTCTCTTTGGAGACCAGCAATTTGGACCCAGACGTACGTGAGTTGGTGTTGGAGTTGTTGGAATTCATTGTATCACTTTTGTATTATATATTTGTATGTCACTGTATCACTAATGCAGTATATTGTTGTTATTATTGTGATATATATATATTTTATATTATTCATTCATGCACCATTATTAGTTTTATCACCAGAATTTTTCTATTGCATTATTGGCAATTCATATCCATTCACTTCACATTTATAATAGTATTTATATGCCTACACCAGTACCCAGCTATCCTCCAATTCCCTTAACAGGCAGATGCTGCAGTGTATTTTAATACGGTACCGGATCCTGTTGTGCGCATGTCCCCTGTGGCATTGACCGGAGCATCGCTGATGGCGACTATGGATGACACTTGCATTTCAGCGACGTCATATTGACGTGCACGCTGACACGCAGTGTTACTCCGCCCTGCCGGAAGTGATGTCATCCTGGCATGCAGTTCCGGAGACATGCGCCGACGATACAGGTTTCCGGCGCTAAAGGTATTTAAACATCGGCCCACACACATGACATCACTGCACCTTGAAAAAGAGCAGCGAAACGCGCATCGGTAGCGGCGAGACACGGGTCCGGCACCACACCACTATATGGGTAAGCATTCTTTATAAGTACTGCCATATACTAAATAGCTGCCACTGTTGCTTCCCATACTAACCATGAGCACTACGTACTTTACATTTCTATGATATTTTGCTGGTACACCTGTGTCTGACCTGATCCCTCCCTATATACTTGTTTGTCTTATTAATGTTGTATGTTATCAATTGATTATTTAATAAAGTTATATACATTTTTACGGAATGAGGGACTGAGTACTTCGGTTTTTTTCTCTGGGTATAACTGCTTATGCTGCTGCAGCAGATGTGGATGAAGCAGCATCTTTACCTAGGGACAGCTCAGAAATCACTAGTTCTTCCTTTTCATCGTTATTAAACTTTATGTATACTGTTGGACCCAAAGCGTAACGTGTGGTGCATCCAGAGGATGTCGCTTCAGCATGGAGAGCAGCCGTGTAACAGAGGTAACCAACTGTGACCTAGGGCTGGGACTAGAACTGTCTTTTGATTTGCAAGGGGCTGGGGTGCTCACTGACTGTGACCTAGTGGACTCGCCCATGACTACCACCCTGTGCCACCTTGTTACACATGCACAGCAAAGTGTTGACATCCCGTGTGTGCTCCAGCGTGATGACGTTACCATGTTAGGTCACTGGCGGTGTGATTATTACAGAAGTGGCAGACTCGCCTTGATACAGATTTAGGTGAGTATATGATATTTATTTTCTATTTTGATAGTACTTGTAGGGGGACTTGGTGGACATAATACTATGTGAAGATCACATGATGTGTGTGTGCATTATACTGAGTGGCGAATAATGAGGTCCTATCATACTCTAAGTGGGGGGCTGTGCGACCATTATGCTGTATGTGGGGTATTATTACATCAACCCAATGATCCAATGTTACTATGTGCTTGCCCAATACTATAAATCCGTCCGTATCACACAGCGCTAAACCATAGCCGTGAAACAGAAAAAGCACAGATGTCTTACTTTCTCAAATAAAATCATTCTTTATTTAAATAATTAAAAAATATACATTAAACAATAATACAATAACCTTAAACCTCAAATGTAAGGGACTGCTCTGGTACTCATCTCATTATACACACAATGCATTTTACAGCCAAATAACATGATGGAAGCCAAATTCGTCTTGTGACAACCTATAATAGCCAATGGGCTGAGTTGCGAGACATAGTTAATAGACATTGGCCGATTTTGCTTTCCGATGCAACACTTAGGAAATGTCTGCCACCTTTACCACTTATCACAGCCCGAAGATCGAAAAATGTAAAAGATTTGTTGGTGCATAGTCACTATGAACCATTGAAAAAGAAAAGTAATACCTGGTTGGAGACAACGGGATGCTTTCCATGTGGACATTGTAAGAGCTGTGCAAACATTATGAAGACTAAAGAATTCACAAATGCGAATGGCAATCGCACATATGATATCAGACACTTTATTACATGCTCCACGAGAGGAGTGCACAATGCCCTTGTGGGAAGATTTATATTGGGCTGACAACCCGGGAGCTACGCATAAGGGTGCGTGAACATGTCAGGGATATTGACAAAGCCCTGACATGTGAAGATCCTTCTGAGCTTAAAACAATACCTAGGCATTTCATACGAACTGTTGAAAAAATGGACCGATGCTGCTAATGTGTGTTCTTTGACTTTACTTACTGTGTCACAAATTGAAGTTCTAGAGAAAGGACTGACTTTTTCTCCTTCCTATTCCCTAGACCCGTTTCTAGCCACAAAAGACATACATCTGTTTGCTCGCAAAATATTACTTAAAAAATTCCATCATAAAAATGTTTCATCGGATGGCATTAATGTTATAGAAGAACAGGAAGCTTTGGAGGCTTTAATTTCTTTGGCTGAGGAAAATGAGAATTCCCCTGAGGTAAGCAATTTTCCATGTGGGTTGTTTAAGAAAACTAAAAAATTCCCCCCACTGAATGCTTGCCCAGCAGTGGAGTTCTTCACGAAAATGGTATCAAGAGATATTGAGAAGTTGTCAACTAATAAACACAAAAAATTTAATTTGACATTTAATCAACAAAAAGCCCTCAAGGAAATGCAGGGATGGGATGATGTGGTGTTCAAGGCGGCGGATAAGAGTGGCAACCTGGTGATTTGGCCTAATAAGCTATATGAAACTCAAGCTTACAAATTGCTTAATGATATTAATTGTTATCGCAGGTTGCCATCCAGTCCGCTTCCTGGATACCAAGCCGAACTCATTGCAATTCTGGAAGAGGCTGTATGTGAGGGTACGATTCCAAGGCAAATGTTGGAAGCGGTGAGTAAATTGGAACCTAAACTTCCTACTTTTTACATTATCCCTAAGATCCATAAGGACCCAGCCAATCCCCCTGGAAGACCTATAGTGGCAGGTAATGATGGACTGAGTGAAATCATCTGTGACACTCTTGACTTTTTCCTAAAACCACTGGTGGCTAGCTTACCTTCTTATATTAGGGACACCACGTCTGCTCTCCAAAGATTAGATAACATGCATTTGGCCGAAAATATGATAATGGTCACAGCAGACGTGGAGTCCCTTTATACATCAATTAGACACAAAGATGGCATAGCAGCAGCCAGTTGGTTTCTTAGGACAAGTAGCTTGGATGCACGGTTGGTGGACTTGTTAATTTGTCTTTTAGAATTCATTTTGACTCACAACAGCTTTATATTTAATAAAAAAATCTACCTGCAAAAACAAGGGACCGCTATGGGGGCCTCTTGTGCGCCCTCATATGCGAACCTATTCCTAGGTGCCTGGGGAAAGGGAGATCTTTTCCAGTAGTCCTGTCTTGGGTACGGAGAACATACATCATTGGATGAGATATATTGATGATGTATGGTTCATCTGGGAAGGCCCAAGACAGGACCTGGATTTGATGATGGATCGGTTGAATTCCAACAACCTGAATATCAAATTGACATATAAGGCTGGAAGGGAGCTTGAATATCAAAATAAGAACTGCTCCTAGTGGAAATTTGTCCACTGAAGTTTACAGGAAACCAACCGCAACTAATACGTTGCTACATGCTACATCGTCACACCCTAGGTCCACCATCAGAGGTATACCGATGGGACAATTCCTAAGACTAAAAAGGATTTGCTCGGATGATTATTTGTTTGAAGAACAAGCTAAAATTATGAAACAGAGATTTAGTGATAGAGGGTATAACAAAAAAATGATAAGGGATAGCTACCATCGAGCTAAGTATACCACCAGAAATGAACTACTCTACAGAAACAAACCAAAAAAGGTTGATGATGGAAGCCAAATTCGTCTTGTGACAACCTATAATAGCCAATGGGCTGAGTTGCGAGACATAGTTAATAGACATTGGCCGATTTTGCTTTCCGATGCAACACTTAGGAAATGTCTGCCACCTTTACCACTTATCACAGCCCGAAGATCGAAAAATCTAAAAGATTTGTTGGTGCATAGTCACTATGAACCATTGAAAAAGAAAAGTAATACATGGTTGGAGACAACGGGATGCTTTCCATGTGGACATTGTAAGAGCTGTGCAAACATTATGAAGACTAAAGAATTCACAAATGCGAATGGCAATCGCACATATGATATCAGACACTTTATTACATGCTCCACGAGAGGAGTGGTATATAGTGCACAATGCCCTTGTGGGAAGATTTATATTGGGCTGACAACCCGGGAGCTATGCATAAGGGTGCGTGAACATGTCAGGGATATTGACAAAGCCCTGACATGTGAAGATCCTTCTGAGCTTAAAACAATACCTAGGCATTTCTTCCAAAGCCATAATAGCAATTCTAGTCTTCTTAAAGTGAAGGGCATTGATGTTATCAAAATGGGTCCAAGAGGTGGAGATTTAGCCAAAAATTTGGCTAAATTGGAATGTAAGTGGATTTTTAGGTTGGGAACGATAGCCCCAGCTGGACTCAACGAGAGTTTTGGATTTAGTGCTTTTCTGTAATACATTTATATTGCCTTATCAATAGTTTTTAGGGGTAGAGGGTTTGGTTTTTTAATTATTAATATTCCATTTTTATTGTTTTCTAGTATTCTAGTATTCTTAGGATTTTTCTCTTTATCTGCCCTTGTATGACCTGGAGTCTACACTCAAGAATGCTATCAACAGCATATAAAAAAATATTGAAGAATGTCAAGAATTCTGTTTTTTGGTGCTAATGTTATTACTTTCACATAGGATTAATATATGATGGTAACTAAGTTAGGTTCACATTGTATTTATTTATCTAATTTTGTATAGTTGTAGCACATAATATGATGGACTATCACATTTTGTATGAAGGTTGCTAATTATGTATATGTGTTGTCACTTTTTACTCATGCACTTTATATCAGTGATCTTATATGTATGAGGTCATATTATTTATTAATATCTACCTCAATAATAATTTTATAAAAAAAATGTTTTTATTTAAAATTGCAGGTTAAAGCAAGCACTAGTCACTTTAGTTTATTTAGCAATACACTATTGGAGGGAGCACAAATAAAAATTAAATAGGCTGCTGGTGAGAAACCGTATAAATGTGTCCTCACCGGCAACAAAGCACTAGATACAGTTATTCTATAGTCTATTTTCTTTAATTCGTTAATAAAGTATTTTAAACAGATCTGTTGAGCCTTTGCCTTGATAGTGCGCTCTGCTTCGGGTCTCCCTAGCCATAGACTCGGATCTCCTCGGTCGTCTAGAACAGCTGACGAGCACGCGAGCCGTTACTATGGCAGCGTCTCTGTTTACCTGTACGTAGACCGAGGGTAATGAGTCACTTCCGGATGCCGGGGGAACGATGCGGCGCGCCGAATGCACTCTTGGTAAACAAGGCTCACATGATCGGCAATCCTGGCAGACGATTGGCTAAGGGGCAGCATAAGAAACTGGCTTTCCCTCTTCCCCGACACGCCCCCTGAGGAAGTTTGGCGACGAAACGCGCGTCGGGGTAGAGGGACTGGCGGACTCATCTCACACTCTGTAAGTATAATGCCCAACTTATCGTCCCTATTTCAGCAACATGAGATGAAGTGCTTTGGATGGTAGGCTATGATTGTTCAAGCCCAGAAGCAGTCAGGTTGCGGGATGGGAGCTTTTTTGAAGCAGACCTAGGTAGTTGCTAACCTGGTGTGATTATTATATGGTGGGGATTTTGACACCACGTGTATACTTAAATGGTTGTGCACATTCTAGTGCTTTGCTTCTGATAATGTTATTTGGCTGTAAAATGCATTGTGTGTATAATGAGATGAGTACCAGAGCAGTCCCTTACATTTGAGGTTTAAGGTTATTGCATTATTGTTTAATGTATATTTTTTAATTATTTAAATAAAGAATGATTTTATTTGAGAAAGTAAGACATCTGTGCTTTTTCTGTTTCACGGCTATGGTTTAGCGCTGTGTGATACGGACAGATTTATAATGTGGGGTATTATGCTGTGTGTGGAGTGTTATGCTGGACATATTGTGTGGGTGAGCTGTGGGACCATCATGCTTTGTGTGGGGCATCATGCTGTCTGTGTGTGGGGGGATCGTGGTGTGAGGGGATTGTGCTGTGTGTGTAGGGATCGTGCTGTGTATTTGGGTGATATCATGCTGTGTGTGCGGAGCTATGGAGGATTTTACTATGTGTAATGAGGATCATGCTGTGTGTGGGGGATCACGTTGTGTAGGGAACTGTGGAAGACCATATTGTGTAGGGAGCTGTCTGGGCAATATGCTATATGTGGGGTTTGTGGGTATGATCATACTGTATGTAGGATGCAATGGGGATCATACTGTGTGGGGAACCGTGAGGGCATTATACTATGTGTGGGAGGTTGTGGGGGATCATACTGTGTTTGGTGGGTTAAACTGTGTGTAGGAGATCATATGGTTTGTGTTGCCTGTGGGGGACCATACTGTGTGGAGGCTTTGGAGACCATCATTTTGTGTAGGGGGCTGTGTGTAATTTTTTTTATTTTCCAACACACTCTTACTTTATTGTCAGCAAACTTAGGGGACTTTATGCAATGAAGAATTAGAGGCCATTAATACAGTAGGTGGGGGATATTAAGGAGACACTATTACCATATGTTGGGAGATTTAGGGGACATTATTACTGTATGTCAGAAGGACTCAGTTGGGAACTTAAGAGACATATTTACATTATAGGGGTACTCAGTGGATTGTAACCATCAAAGGGGCACACGAGGTGTTATTACATCCTAGGCCACTCACAGAGGGCTTTAACATTTTCTTTGCGCAATTTTAGTTTCAACAAGTTTTTATTTTCAAGATAAATCCAGAAAGCTTTACAACAAAATCCCACGCAGGGGAATATACTTGAATATTATCAAAATCCAGAATAACTTTCATGGTATTTAAACAATACAAATAAACACATAGACAAAGACAGGTAAATGGAAAGAACAAGAAGGAAGGGGGGGGGGGCGAGGGGAATAAGAGATCCGTAACTGCATCATAGTGGTACCAATCAAACAATCAATGGTCAGGTATAAGGAGCGAGTCCAATAGAAACCATCGGATATTAGATTAGCCTCATAGAGATAATGTTAAAACTTGATCAAGATTACTGTTAGGATTCCTTTCAATCCACGGTCTCCACACTTTATAATATGACTCCCAGGAGTCCTCTCTTGTAGCTTGTATTCGTTCACATAGCATGATAGTGTTCATCTTGTCAATTACTGGGGAGAGAGATAGGGTAGCTGTTTTCCATTTCGCTGCAATGTGCAGCTTAGCAGCAAGAAATAGTTGATTAACTAAATTATGGAGCTTGTTGGAGAAGCCCGGGTATCTGGCCCCCAGTAGGAACACTGTTACTTCTAACTGGATCGCCCCACCATACAGCTCCTCTACAATAGATTTTATTTTTGACCAAAAGGCGGACACGACCGGGCAATCCCACCACGTATGCCTCAGATCTCCCAGAGCACCACACCCTCTGAAACACCGATCCGATATGTTTGAGAAGATAGCATGTAGCTTGCTCGGGACTAGATATGTTCTATGTAGAAGTTTGATAGACGTCTCAACTATAGAAGTCTGGAGACTGCCCTTAGTGAGGGAGCAACAACATTTTTGCCAATCTAATGGGGACATTATCTTATTGAAGTCATTTTCCCACTGTATCATATATTTAAGTTTTACATCTTCTGGTATTGCATTTAGGTTCGAATAAATTAAAGAGATAGCTCTCCCGCCCAGTGGGTCACTTAAGAATATTTGTTCATAACCCGATGGGCGGTGGGTGGTACCATGTCCCAGTATCTGTTCAGCGAAATGGAAAATTTGGATGATACGCAATATTTCAGAGCTTGGTGGAGAGTATTTTTGGATGAACTCTTGCTTGGGGAGTAGAGTGTTGAATGGTGAGGTAAGCTGTTTAAGGGTAATTAAACCCCTAGATGTCCACCAACTGAAAGGGCGAGGATCCAACCCTGGGAAGAAAGCTGGATTGTGAAAAATATGTGTCATTAAGGAGGACCTGGATTGTAGGGAGTGTTTAAATCTCTCCTTCCTCCACAGCATCAGGGAGTGTGCTGTAAAAGGGGCTGACTTATGGATCCCTTTCGGGAGTCTCTGCAACGTCCACATAAGGCCAGGAAGGGTGAATGGGGATAGGAGGTGAGATTCGAGATTCACCCATCTGGGAGTGCTGTGTTTGTCCGCATTAGCACTTATTAGCTGGGCTAGTTGGGCCGCTCTATAATATAAGATGAAGTTGGGTTGGGACAGACCTCCCCGTCTTCTCTTTGCGCAATTTTAATATTTACAGGGCACAACGGGGTAAGTTTATTAATTATATAGCAAAATGATGCTCATTATTTTGTTGGGCACTAAAAGCAATAAAATTATGTCACACCACAGGATCAGAAATAATGCCAAATACGGCAGCAGTGGCTCAGCATTGATGTATCAGTAGGATGGAGAATTAGTGCAGGTTGGGAATAGATGAGTGCAGTGCTGGAAATGTAAGAAGTAAAATATGTATGTATTGTAAACTCTGCAGAGAAGTCTTGGCTAAAGAAGTTATATCGGTGTCATGCACAGTGTGGGAAAGACTAACAGCAACACGAAGGGATGAGGGGAAGGAAGCCCAGACACTAGAGAAAGGGTGAGTTGAGACCCTTAGGCAGAACTAATAACACCCTACCTGCCCTACCATCCCTAAATTGGTTCCTCACCAATCGCTGTGCAGGAAACCTAAGCCCTGTATCTCCCTAGAGCTAAGTTCAGGATAAGGAGGGGGTGAGATGCCACTAGTCAGTCCCCACTGTAAACTAAAGACAAAAAGGTAGACAGACTATGGGAATGAACTTAGCTTGAGCAGAGTCAGAGAGGTAACACCAAACGTCCTCAAACAGCTCCAGAGAGGAAGTTAGCCGACTTTTATAGCTCCAAGCCTTCACAAGGGAAAAATGTGAATATCATCGGTGACTCGCTGCAGCAGACTGGGGATTTATAAACACCCAGGTACAGGTGTGTCAACTAGAGCCAGAGGGAGGTTGCTGCTGGGTCCAAGAGTCAGAATAATTAAGGAGGCGTATGTAATGCCAAACGTAGAGACTTTCTGCAGCCAGATGCAGAACAACAGTCTGTTGCATCTGACACACCCGTGACAGTACCCCCCATTCTACAAGTGGCATCCGGACACTCAGGATCAGGTTTCTCAGGATAAGAGGTGTGGAATGAACGAACCAGCCTGGGGGCATTCACCTTTGAAGCTGAAACCCACATCCTTTCCTCTGGACCATAACCCTTCTGGTGCAACAAGTACGGTAGGGAATGACGTTGGAGACGAGAATTTACAATCCTCAAAACCTAGAACTCCAGATTACCATCAACCAATATTGGGGATGGTCGTAGGGTTGAGGACTCAAGAGGTTCCACATATTTATTGAACAGAGACCTGTGAAAGACATTGTGAATCTTAAAGGCCTGAGGTAGCTCAAGACAAAACGCTGCTGGGTTAATGACAGCGGTTATTTTATATGGTCCAAAAAATCTAGGTTCCAACTTCCAGGAAGAAACCTTCAACCTGATATTCCTGGTAGACAAGCACACAAAGTCATTCACATTCATGTCCGGACCTGGCAAGCGCTTTCTGTCAGCCATACGTTTGTACCTGTCTCCCATGATCTTCAAATTACTCAACACCCCACCACCTCCACACTGAGACCGACAAATCAAAACGTTCCTCTTTAGGAACTCCCGAAGCACCTCCCCGCTAAAAGTACTAAACTGTGGATGGTAACCGTATGCACCAAAAAACAGTGACCTGCCGGTAGACTCTTGACGATGATTGTTTATAGCAAATTATGCCAGCAGTAAGTAGGATGCCCAATCCTCCTCATTTTCGGAGACAAAACACCTGAGGTAAGTCTTCACATTCTGATTAACGTAATATTAAACACACAGTTATACCACCAATATAGGGAATACAATACTCTCTTGTCTTGGTGCTCTCTGGTGATCCATATTAAGGTGTCTGGGTTGTTATTCTGATTAACGTGTGCGGTCTGTCCATTCGACTGGGGATGGAAGGCAGAGGAAAAGGACAGCTGCATCCACAATCAAGAACAGAACACCCTCCAGAACTTGGAAACAAACTGGGTCCCCCAATCTCACACCACATCGGAGGGAACCCCTTGAAGCTTCACAATCTCATTTATAAACACCTGAGCAAGAGTCTTGGCATTCGGGAGTGCCGGTAATGCAATGAATTGAATCATTTAAGTGAACCTATCTACAACCACCAAAACCACAGTTTTGTCTGCAGATACCAGTTGGTCAGTAATAAAATCCATAAACAAGTGTGTCCAAGGCCTGATAGGAATAGGTAAAGGAAGAAGAGTAGCAGACGGATGGGTATGTGATACTTTAGAACACGCTCAGATACTATAAGCAGATACGTGTTCAATCACATCCCAATGCAACCCCAGCCACCAAAAACGACGAGAAGTGAGGTTTGCAGTTGCCTTACCACCTGGATGACCAGAAAGCAAAGAGTTGTGATGTTCCTTAATTACTTTGTGGCGCAACACCTCACCCTCCAGCTCAGGGTACAATGTCAAAATGACTAACCCCTTCTGCAAAATCGGGGCAGGGTTCTCATGGTCACCACTACCATGGAAACTCCAGGACAAAGCATCAGCCTTGAAATTTTTGACCCCTGGAAGGAAAGTGACAACAAAATTGAACCCAGCAAAAAACAGGGACTATGTAGCTTACCTAGGGTTGAGACGTTTAGCCAATTGAAGATATGAGCGGTTTTTATGGTAAGTAATAGCAGTAATAGGATGAACAGACCCTTTCCAACCAATGTCGCCATTCTTCAATTGCCAATTTAATCGCCAAAAGCTCCCAGTTACCCACGTCACAATTTCTCTTATCTGAAGACAATTTTTTCTAAAAGAAAGCACATGGACAATATTTACCAGGGGACGGACCCTGAGACAACACAGCCCCAACCCCCACCTCTGGCCCATCAACCTCCACAACAAAGGGTTGGAAAACATTGGGTTGGCAAAAGAGCTCTTTAGGGAGGAAAAAGCCTGCAGGGTGACATCTGAACATTTGGAAAAATCAGGCCCCATTCTTGACCTAAGCCTTGTATCTCCCTAGAGCTAGGCCCTGGATAGGGAGTGCATGAGCACTTGTCAATCCCCACTGTAAACTAAAGACAAAAAGGTAGACAGACAAGGGGAATGAACTTAGCTTGAGCAGACTCGGAGAGGTAGCACCAAACATCCACAAACAGCTCCAGAAATAAAGTTAGCCATCTGCTATAGCTCCAAGACTGAAAAGGGAACAATGTGACTATCATCGGCGACTCTCTGCAGCAGACTGGGGATTTATAAACTCCCAGGTCCAGGTGTGTCCACTAGAGCCGGAAGGAGGTTGCTGCTGGGTCCAAGATTCAGAAGGATTAAGGAGGCGTTTGTAATGCCAAACGCAGAGACCTCCTGCAGCCAGATGCAGAGGGACAGTCTGTTGCATCTGACATACCCATCACAGTCAGTCTGGGCAAGCTGGAAAAAAGTGAATGACTCCATCAGAAAGAACATCATATGTAAGTGACTACATATAACTCTACTGCTATACACAACTGGTATCTACCACGGTACGTCACCTTATGGTGGTAATATCAGTTCTTGCATTTGTATTGCTTTTTTTTTCATTTTTTTTTGCTACAACATGGTCATCTGCTGAGGTTACCCTTTACTCATTAAGAAAGGGTACGCCACCATCATAAACATGGTTACTATGTTAGGGGCCCACTCAGATCTTTTTCGTTCCACCCCTCCCTCCGTGTTAAACGCCTAGATCCACCACTGTGTCTCTACTCATTAAAAAATGTATCACAGCATAAAGTGCAAAAATATTGTGTAACATAGTTATTAAGGTTGAGGGAAGACTTTAAGTCCATCTAGTTCAACCCATAGCTTAACCTAACATGCTCTAGCATGTTGATCCAGAGGAAGGAAAAAAAAAAACGTGGCAAAGAGTAAGCTCCACATTGGGGAAAAAAATTCCTTCCCGACTCCACATACGGCAATCAGACTAGTTCCCTGGATCAACACCCTATCAAGGAATCTAGTGTATATACCCTGTAACATTATACATTTCAAGAAAGGTATCCAGTCCCCTCTTAAATTTTAGTAATGAATCACTCATTACAACATCATACGGCTGAGAGTTCCATAGTATCACTGCTCTTACAGTAAAGAATCCACGTCTGTTATTATGCTAAAATCTTCTATCCTCTAGATGTAGAGGATGCCCCTTGTCCCTGTCTCAGGTCTATGATTAAAAAGATCATCAGAAAGGTCTTTGTACTGTCCCCTCATATATTTATACATTAAAATAAGATCACCCCTTAGCCTTCGGTTTTCCAAACTAAATAGCCCCAAGTGTAATAACCTATCTTGGTATTGCAGACCCCCCAGTCCTCTAATAACCTTGGTCGCTCTTCTCTGCACCCACTCTAGTTCAGCTATGTCTTTCAGCTATGTGTGACAAAGCATAATACCTTATCAATAACAAAAATAATGTAAGATCCAACATCAGGCAATAAAATGTAGTAGTCCAAAGATTAACTATATAGACCAAAGTGAGCCTAGGGGTTAAGGAGTCTGTAGGTTCCACACAAGTATCGACATGCCACTTGTGGCTTCACCCTCTCAATACAAAGAAATCCTTGGCATCTATACTATTGTCATTTTTCTGGGACACTTATTCCAGTCTTGCCCTGTAACTGTAATGGATTGTTTGTTATTTGTAAGAGAAATCGTTGCAGCTATTGCCAGCATAAATCATATTTGCACGTTTAAGGAATTGGCTATCCTTTCGCTCATGCAGTTTCCTTCTCTCTAGGCATTTTCCCTGTCTGAAGCATTCTTCAATCACAGCTTGTGTCATTCCCTAAGGGCTGCGAGGAGGGAGGAAAAAAAGCATAGACTTCACAATGTTGTATGCATGTGAGGAATAAGGGGGCTGGCAGGAAGCATGCTGACAGGGAGAGCAGGCATGTTTGCATTGAGAGGAGAGGAACACAATATTGGGAGAGACAAGCTCTGAGGAAGCCACTAAATTTGGACTTTCCCAGGATAAAACTTGGCGACAGCACCCAGGAAACTGGTCATACCGGAGAACACAGTGAGTACAGTGGTTTCTCTGTTAACCCCTATTGGTCCCAGTTCTCAACATTTGAGTTATCTGTGTGTCTACTATGCTGAAGGCTACCCAATCTTGCAAGGGCATCACTGGAATCCTGCTTAACGTTGTGCCTTGCTGGTTCTGTCACCTTCAGTGTCATGGATACAAACCCGTCATGGTGCCTTCCAATCGTTTAATTAGTAGACAATTTAATTTTAGCTTTCCGACAACAGTATTCAACCAGCCAAATGATTTTACGAGCTTCCCTTCAGACTCATAGCTATATTACTGCTCTCTGATATCTGGGGCAAAACATCACTGGATTTCTCAAAAAGGAATGTTCCTGTATATAGAAATGACATAACACTAATTAAACGGGTGAGAAGAAATTTTACAATATGATGTTACACAATCACTGAAGGCATTGTAGATGGTTCAGTATAGTTACACAAGACCTAGAAACCTGTGAGTTTTATGCCATAGTAATGACTATTTTCCTTGGGGAATAAAAAACCCTATAATTTTTCCGCACATTTAATTTGCAATGGTCTATAGAACGTTTCCCCTTAATAGGTGGTTAGGGAGAAAGCAGTAATAACATCTAGACAGCAGGCTATCCTGAATAAAGACCTAGGATTAAGCATGGTTTGATGTTTTAGTCGGTAGGATGAAAGCAGATTAGAGGAGCCCAAGCTGTTCTTGGCATCACTATCTCCCTGTGAGTGAATGCCATTAACACCTACACTTTGTTGTGGCGGCTGTGACTTGTTCTTGAACCCTTCCTGTTATTGTCACTTTCAAAAAGATTTCTTATGGAAGTTTTTAGTTTTAACTATACAGTAGAAATGAAAAAAAGGGTCAGGTTTGAGGAGAGTATAGGTACCATACAGGAAAAAAAAAATCAGATTTAGGAGATATGTCTCTTTACGTTTCTCTGGATTGACTTGCATGTGTTCTTGTGCACGCGTTAAACTTAACCCTACTTGTACTCGGCTTGTCAGTTTTCCATTTACAGAATGCTTTTTTAACCAAAGCGATTTGTACACAATGCCAAAATCACAACGTCAAAATCAGCTAGTGAAGAAGGAAAAAATAAGCATTTCCAAAGGGGTGATTGTTATCTCTACAACTCGAAAGTGATCACAAGGTAGATCTCACTAGTAGTACCGGTAATATTCTTTCTTTTTTGATTTTTTTGCACAACAAGAAAAAAAAAGTGATTTAGACTTTGAGAAGGTCCCAATGTAAAACAAATCATAGCCAAGAGATATGACTGTGAATGGTTTTCATCCCAATCCAGTATCGGCTCTGTCTAAACAGGATGCCGCGATAAACTTGCTGTTAAAGTTTGCGACTGCATTCCTTCTTTCTGCTAAGTGCTTCCGAACAGTAATAAATAGGATTCTACGTGATTACATGACTTAGTGCAGCAGTTTCCGCTGGCACTTTGGTAACTAAGGTGTATTATCATTAGTTAACAATTTCAACATTAGAATGGCATAATAAGCAATTATGTTTCCTTAGAAGAGTGGCCTTGGCTGATAATTTGACCTTTCGAGTCTATTGTGATTATCTGTGATCAGTTTTAATATATTTCATGTATCCAAGAAGTATCGTTTCTCCTTAAAGAGATTGACATGCTAAGCATGCCAAGATGAGGAGACTTAAAGCCGCAATGCTGCTCTGGGAAATATGCTAATTAAGCAAATTGTCTCTTCGCAGAGGATGAGAACTGTTATGATCTGGTGGCCTAGGAGCAGCATGAGACGTACTCTGGAGAAGGTGGTACCTGTACTGACCGCAGACCCTGAACTTAACACCGCAACTAGAAGTAGCCGTGGAATGTACCTAGCACTCCCTAGACATCTCGACACAGCCGGAGGACTAATTACCCCTAGAGATAGAAAAGGGAAAACTATCTTGCCTCAGAGAAAATCCCCAAAGGATAGACAGCCCCCCACAAATATTGACTGTGAGAGGAGAGGGAAATAACATACGCAGACTGAAATCAGAATTTAGCAAAGGAGGCCACTTCTAGCTAAATAGAAAGGATAGGACAGAGTACTATGCGGTCAGTATTAAAACACTAGAAAATATCCACCACAGAAAATACAAAATCTCCACATCTAACTAAAGACATGGAGGGTATATCTGCATCTCCAGAGATACCAGCTTGGCTGAACAAATCCTTATACTGACCAAGCTGGACAAGACAAAACATGGAAAATAACTTGAACGATCAGGCCCACAGCATGTGGACTGCAAAAAACAAAGCAGAACTTATCTTTGTTGAAATGAACAGCAAGCAAGAGAGACCAGGCAGGGAAGTGAATCCTCCAGGAAACAATGGACAACTGGCACTAACTAAAGGGTCAAGCAAGACTAAATAGCCCAGTCAGAATTGCAATAAGTGGACACACCTGATGAATGCTGCGATCCAAAGACAGCAGCACTACCACTTATAACCACCGGAGGGAGCCCAAGAACAGAATTCACGACAGTACCCCCCCCCTTGAGGAGGGGGGCACCGAACCCTCACCAGAGCCCCCAGGCCGATCAGGACGAGCCAAATGAAAGGCACAAACCAAATCGTCAGCATGAACATCGGACGCAACAACCCAAGAATTATCCTCCTGGCCATAACCCTTCCATTTGACAAGATACTGAAGCCTCCGCCTTGAAAAACGAGAATCCAAAATCTTCTCAACCACATACTCCAACTCCCCACCAACCAACACCGGGGCAGGAGGATCAACAGAGGGAACAACAGGCACCACATATTTCCGCAACAAAGATCTATGAAAAACATTATGGATGGAAAAAGAGGCCGGAAGGGCCAAACGAAAAGACACCAGATTGACAATCTCCGAAATCCTATAAGGACCAATAAACCGAGGCTTGAACTTAGGGGAAGAAACCTTCATAGGAACATGACGGGAAGACAACCAGACCAAATCCCCAACCCGAAGCCGGGAACCAACACACCGACGACGGTTAGCAAAACGCTGAGCCTCCTCCTGAGACAACACCAAATTGTCCACAACATGAGCCCAAATCTGCTGCAACCTGTCAACCACAAAGTCCACCCCAGGACAATCAGAAGGCTCAACCTGCCCTGAAGAAAAACGAGGATGAAAACCAGAATTACAAAAGAAGGGTGAAACCAAGGTAGCAGAACTAGCCCGATTATTAAGGACAAACTCGGCCAATGGCAAGAAAGCCACCCAATCGTCCTGATCAGCAGACACAAAGCATCTCAAATAAGTTTCCAAAGTCTGATTAGTTCGCTCGGTTTGGCCATTTGTCTGAGGATGAAACGCGGAAGAAAAAGACAAATCAATGCCCAGCCTAGCACAAAAGGCACAACAAAACCTAGAAACAAACTGAGAACCTCTGTCGGACACAATATTCTCCGGAATGCCATGCAAACGAACCACATGCTGAAAAAACAACGGAACCAAATCAGAAGAGGAAGGCAATTTAGGCAAAGGTACCAAATGAACCATCTTAGAAAACCGGTCACAAACCACCCAGATAACCGAAATCCTTTGGGAAACCGGAAGATCTGAAATAAAATCCATAGAAATATGCGTCCAAGGCCTCTCAGGGACCGGCAAAGGCAAAAGCAACCCACTAGCGCGGGAACAGCAAGGCTTGGCCCGCGCACAAGTCCCACAGGAATGCACAAAAGAACGCACATCCTGTGACAAAGAAGGCCACCAAAAGGACCTACCAACCAAATCTCTGGTACCAAAAATCCCAGGATGGCCAGCCAACACAGAACAATGAACCTCAGAAATCACTTTACTAGTCCACCTGTCAGGAACAAACAGTTTCCCCACTGGACAGCGATCAGGCTTATCAGCCTGAAACTCCTAAAGAGCCCATCGTAAATCAGGGGAGATGGCAGAAAGAATCACCCCTTCCTTCAGAATGCCGACCGGCTCAATGACCCCAGGAGAATCAGGCAAAAAGCTCCTAGAGAGGGCATCCGCCTTAACATTCTTAGAACCCGGAAGGTACGAGACCACAAAATCAAAACGGGAGAAAAACAGGCACCATCGGGCCTGTCTAGGATTCAGCCGTTTGGCAGACTCGAGGTAAATCAGATTCTTATGATCAGTCAAGACCACAATACGGTGCTTGGCCCCCTCAAGCCAATGACGCCACTCCTCAAATGCCCACTTCATAGCCAAAAACTCACGATTGCCGACATCATAATTGCGTTCCGCAGGCGAAAACTTTCGAGAAAAGAAGGCACACGGTTTCAACAAGGAACCATCAGAATTCCTCTGAGACAAAACGGCCCCTGCCCCAATCTCAGAAGCGTCAACCTCAACCTGAAATGGAAGGGAGACATCCGGCTGACGCAACACAGGGGCAGAAGTAAATCGGTGTTTAAGCTCCTGAAAGGCAGAAACAGCCACAGAGGACCAATTCGCCACATCAGCGCCCTTCTTCGTCAAATCGGTCAGGGGGTTTAACCACACTGGAGAAGTTGGCAATGAAACGGCGATAAAAATTAGCAAAGCCCAAAAATTTCTGAAGGCTCTTCACAGAAGTGGGCTGGATCCAATCATGAATGGCCTGAACCTTAACCGGATCCATTTCTATAGATGAGGGAGAAAAAATGAAGCCCAAAAAAGAAACCTTCTGTACTCCAAAGAGGCACTTAGACCCCTTCACGAACAAAGCATTATCACGAAGGATCTGAAATACCATCCTGACTTGTTTCACATGAGACTCCCAATCATCTGAAAAAATCAAAATATCATCCAAATATACAATTATGAATTTATCAAGATAATTCCGAAATATATCATGCATGAAGGACTGAAACACAGATGGGGCATTAGAGAGCCCGAATGGCATCACAAGGTATTCAAAATGGCCTTCGGGCGTATTAAACGCAGTTTTCCATTTGTCACCCTGCTTAATACGAACAAGATTATACGCCCCTCGAAGGTCAATCTTAGTAAACCAACTAGCCCCCTTAATCCTAGCAAACAAATCAGGAAGCAAAGGCAAAGGGTATTGGAATTTGACCGTGATCTTATTCAAGAGGCGATAATCAATACAGGGTCTCAAGGAGCCATCCTTCTTGGCCACAAAAAAAAAACCTGCTCCCAATGGTGAAGAAGATGGCCGAATATGCCCCTTCTCCAAAGATTCCTTAACATAACTCCGCATAGCGGCATGTTCTGACACAGACAGGTTAAAAAGTCGGCCCTTAGGGAACTTACAACCTGGAATCAAGTCGATAGCACAATCACAGTCCCTATGCGGTGGAAGGGAACTGGACTTGGGCTCATCAATACATCCTGGAAATCTGACAAAAACTCAGGAATTTCAGAAGAGGGGGAGGAGGTAATTGACATCAAAGGAACGTCACCATGAACCCCCTGACAACCCCAACTAGTCACAGACATATATTTCCAATCTAATACCGGATTATGCACCTGCAACCATGGGAAACCCAGCACAATAGCATCATGCAAATTATGCAACACCAGAAAACGACAATCTTCCTGATGAGCTGGCGCCATACACATGGTCAGCTGTGTCCAAAACTGAGGTTTATTTTTAGCCAGCGGTGTAGCATCAATGCCCCTCAAAGGAATAGGACTCTGCAAAGGCTGCAAAGGGAACCCACAACGTCTGGCAAATTCCAAGTCCATTAAGTTTAAAGCGGCGCCTGAATCCACAAATGCCATGACAGAAAATGACGATAATGAGCAGATCAGGGTCACCGACAACAGAAATTTAGGTTGTACAGTACTGATGGTAACAGAACTAGCGATTCTCTTAGTACGCTTAGGGCAATCAGAAATAACATGAGCAGAATCGCCGCAGTAAAAACACAACCTATTCTGACGTCTGAATCCTTGTCGTTCAGCTCTAGACACAATCCTATCACACTGCATAGGCTCAGGACTCCGCTCGGAAGACAACGCCACAACGCGCACAACTCTGCGCTCGCGCAAGCGCCGATCAATCTGGATGGCCAGAGACATAGAATCACTCACACCAGCAGGCGTGGGAAACCCCACCATAACATCTTTAACAGATTCCGAAAGACCCTTTCTGAAAATTGCAGCCAAGGCATCCTCATTCCATCTAGTCAGCACAGACCATTTTCTAAATTTCTGTCAATATAATTCTCCCGCTTCTTGACCCTGAGACAGGGCCAACAAGGTCTTCTCAGCATGATCCACTGAATTAGGTTCATCATACAATAACCCTAGCGCTTGAAAAAAGGTGTCTACATTAAGCAAAGCAGGATTTCCAGCTTCCAGGGAGAACGCCCAATCCTGAGGGTCACCGCGCAGCAGAGAAATGACTATTTTAACCTGCTGGATGGGATCACCAGAGGAACGGGGTTTCAGAGCTAAAAACAGTTTACAGTTATTTTTAAAGCTCAAAAATTTGGACCTGTCCCCAAAAAACAAATCAGGAGTTGGAATTCTAGGCTCTAAAACCGGAGTCTGAACGATATAATCGGAAATACCCTGTACTCTAGCAGCAAGCTGGTCCACACGAAAAGCCAATCCCTGAACATCCATACCAGCGCCAAACTCCTGAACCACCCAGAGGTAAAGAGGAAAGAAAAGGCCCAACAGACTACAGAAAAAAAAATGGCTCAGCACTTTCCTTTCCTTCTTCTGAGATGCAATTAACTCATTGTTGGCCAGTTGTACTGTTATGATCTGGTGGCCTAGGAGCAGCATGAGACGTACTCTGGAGAAGGTGGTACCTGTACTGACCGCAGACCCTGAACTTAACACCGCAACTAGAAGTAGCCGTGGAATGTACCTAGCACTCCCTAGACATCTCGACACAGCCGGAGGACTAATTACCCCTAGAGATAGAAAAGGGAAAACTATCTTGCCTCAGAGAAAATTCCCAAAGGATAGACAGCCCCCCACAAATATTGACTGTGAGAGGAGAGGGAAATAACATACGCAGACTGAAATCAGAATTTAGCAAAGGAGGCCACTTCTAGCTAAACAGAAAGGATAGGACAGAGTACTATGCGGTCAGTATTAAAACACTAGAAAATATCCACCACAGAAAATACAAAATCTCCACATCTAACTAAAGACATGGAGGGTATATCTGCATCTCCAGAGATACCAGCTTGGCTGAACAAATCCTTATACTGACCAAGCTGGACAAGACAAAACATGGAAAATAACTTGAACGATCAGGCCCACAGCATGTGGACTGCAAAAAACAAAGCAGAACTTATCTTTGTTGAAATGAACAGCAAGCAAGAGAGACCAGGCAGGGAAGTGAATCCTCCAGGAAACAATTGACAACTGGCACTAACTAAAGGGTCAAGCAAGAATAAATAGCCCAGTCAGAATTGCAATAAGTGGACACACCTGATGAATGCTGCGATCCAAAGACAGCAGCACTACCACTTATAACCACCGGAGGGAGCCCAAGAACAGAATTCACAACAGAGAACTAGAACTCTAGTGCCACCTATTGGAAGGTAGCAATCCTACAAGTCAATGTCAACCCTTTAATGAGCCTTGTCACATGACTTAGGTTAATAGCCAAACCAGAATCTCAATTTGCAGACACTGTGTTTCAGAGTACTGCCCCTCGTTAGTGCAAAGTGGAGATATGGTTTGGCTGTGTGAGAGGCGTCCGACCGATATCCAAGAAGTATCATTTCTCCTTATGGAGATTGACATGCTAAGCATGCCGAGATGAGACTTAAAGCCGCAATGCTCCTCAATAGGTGGCACTAGAGTTCTAGTTCTCTTCCTCTCTGAAGAGACAATTTGCATAATTAGAATATATTTCATGCAAACAGACAAAAGTCCTTACAAATTTCAGGACAGTACCAAAAATACACCTCAAAAGCTGGGTTGCCAGCCATCCAGAAATTCCAGAACAGTCCGTAAATAATACAGCACTTTTTTGACCTGTCTAAAAAAAATGTAAGGCGTTCATGATTCTTTTGAAGCTAAAGAAACTTTTACAAATTATTTTGAATGGAAGTATTATCATTTTTCAGTTTACAGTGCATGCAGCTGAAGACTTCATATCATAATTATGGGCTGTAGACATGGATCACTTGTAATCATAACGATTTATGATGGTTTTCCAATGAGTCTGTACAAAATATTGACTGCCCTTGATTTTTTAAAAGATGCACTCCCATCACCATTTTGTATCCTCTTAAAAATATTGCAATCATCATATTATATGGCACTGTGTAGTTTCAATTGCTCATTTTGTCCTTCTACCCAGATAATTCTTCTGTTTTCCATTAGGTCTATGACATCACGTGATTTAAAACTGAAAAGCTGAATCCTTCTAAGGACTATATAGAAAAGTAGGTACATTTTCCCTGTATGACTTATCCGTCACAGTAAAAGTCAATGGCATCGGAGAGGAGCGGAGCAGCTGGGTCAGCAGTTGAGGAGGGGAATGATTTCTGCAGGGAAAAGAAACTTCCTGTTTCTACATAGAGTAGAGAAAAGAGAAGGATTAGCTGGGTAAAAAGGTAAAATCAGCAATTGTAAGTAGAGATGGGTGATCTCGAACAGTAAAGTTAGGCATCCATACCAAACATCTACTGTTCGGGCACAGACACCGAAAACTGACTACACCAGGAGGTTGGTCTAACTGTTCAGGTTCGGCCCCCTTAACACTGGGTGTTTCTAGCTCTGTCATGTGCATGACAGCTCTGCAAACACTGCTTCTGATCAGCGGTAAAATCATTACCGTTGGTCAGACAGCCGCAGTTCCAACGTTGTGAAATGACACCGTGAGCCCACAGCTGTGACCAGAGGTAAAAAGTTTACCTCTGGTCACTGGCATCGGCTGATGGGACTACTGCTCCCATCAGCCAACACCTGCTTTCACTAATAACGAAAGCAGGCGGCATCTGATGGGAGTATAAACCTATAAAAGTGTCACCGTGGCCAACCCAGAAAAGACACATCTATTAGATGCCCCCATTCTCGTGCTTTGCCCAGATCTTCCCACGTGCCCTGTGGCGGTGGCAATTGGGGTTCATATTTGTGGGGTTCATGCCACCTTTGTATTGTCTGAAGACATCAAGCCCACAGGTAAGTAATGGACAGGTGTCTATAAGACACCTGTCCATTACTAAACTTATTGTTATATTGTAAATAAACGCCCATTCCATTGAAGCCATCGTCTCCTGTAATAAAACAAAAAATAGATAACAAGCCTATCAATCAACTCTCCGTCTTTCTGTCTGATGCCATAATCCTGCATCAGTGACTAGCGGTGATGTCATCGATGTTACTGCCAGTCACTGATGCTGCGTGAGATAGAGGCATGGATGGATGGCTGGATAGATGAGGGATGAATGGATGGTTGAAGGATTGTGTTTAAGGGATGGATGTATGGAGGGATGGATGGAGACATGGATGAGGGATGGATGGATAAGAGAGGGATGGCTGGATGGAGGAGGGATGGATAGATATGGGATAGATGGATGAAGAATGGATGGATGAGGGATGACTGGAATCCATAGTGTCTCACACCATAATCCATCTGTGCGACATGTACTCTTCAGCATGAACGGTGGCATCATGTGACCATTCATGCTGAGAATCAAGGAAGAATGAGCTGCAATGAGTGGCCCATGAACTAGATTGATCATCGATAGCACAATGAGAAAAAGTCTCACTTTGCAACAGTGACTTCACCGTGAGAAATTTCTCCCTTTGAACTGCGGTGAACTCATCACTGCACTGTGAGACTTTTTCTCACTGTGCGAGCAGTGATCTCTCCAAAGGTCACCGCGTTCATTGACCCGGCTGGGAACGCAGCCTCAGTAACCTGCAGTAACATTGATGACATCACCGCTAGTCACAGGGGCTGCGCTTGCAGCAGCTCATTCCTCAGTGGTTATCAGCATGGACAATCACATCTTGGCACCTTCCAGGTTGAAAACTGTTTTTCCCCAGACATGGATTTTGGCATGGGACAGAAAGTCGGACAGGTGAGGGATATGGTTGTTTTTTGTTTTGTTACAGAAGACGTTAGCTTCAGTGTAATTGGGGTTTAGGTGAGTATTTTTGCTGTTAATTATTTTATGTTTTTTTACAGGTGACGATGGCTTCAACAGAATGGGCGTTAGGTGAGTAGAACTGTGTTTATTATTTTTAAATAAAAAAGTAGAAGTGTGTTTCTTATTTTAAATAAAGGACTTTATACTTGCTGTGTGTTTTTTTACAATATAACTATAGGATTAGGAATGGACAGGTGTCTTATAGGCGCCTCTCCATTACTAAGCCAGGGGCTTGATGTCACCTGACAATACAAAGATGACATCATCCCCACAAATATGAAACCACTGCCATCAACCGCCGCATGTTCTCGCTGTTATTATTGACAGCAGGCATAGGCTGATAGGAGCAGTAGTCCCATCAGCCAATGCCAGTGACCAGAGGTAAACTTTTTACCTCCAATCATAGCTGCGGGCTAACGCAGTCATTTGACTGCGTGGGAACTGTGCCTGTCTGACCAGCGGTAATGATTTTACCACCGATCAGTAGCAGTGTTTGCCGCGCTGTCATGCACATGACAGAGTGTCAAACACTGGATGTTCAGGCCCTCCATTCAAGTGAATGCGGTCCGGGTTCAGGTACAAGTACTGTTCTATTCCCCGAGCCCTAACTTTTTTAATTGATCGGCCCAACCAGCCGGACCCGAAAATCTCGAACTATCTCATACACAGGAGTTTTTGCTCTGCCAAGCACTCCTGTGTTCTTTATAAAAGAGTTGCTACCAGACATTTGTGGCAATGGATTATCTGTACAGAGAAAAAAGGTCTGCAGTCAAAAAATTGATATTCTTCATCCCTAACTCCCCCGACAATCACAGTATATATTTCTCCCAAAGGGACACAAAACATCGGTCCATTTCTTATTGTATATATTGATTAGTTAAAAGGACCCTTTGCAGTCATAGTGGAATGATTAATAAATTATTAGTTCAGTTATCAGTTATGGGGGAAACATATACTGTGATTGCCCCTGCTAGGTAATTTGAGTGTGATGCCATTTGCTGATTTTCCCACTTTTTAGCTATTATTTTTACACTTGTATTTTGTATATTTAATAAAATGTCATGTTCTACATTAATATGGTTCATTGTCTACAATTTTTTTCTCTTGGATTACATTCTTTGTTATATTGAACTGTGATCTTTCTATGTGGTATATTAGGCACATACATTGTATCATTGAATTTTTAGTGCCCCCTGTGTCTGCTGCTTCTGCTTTGTATATGCAGTATATATGTGCCTATGTATAGGTGTGTGTGTGTGTGTGTATATATATATATACAGTGGGTATGGAAAGAATTCAGACCCCTTTAAATATTTCACTTTGTTTCATTGCAGCCATTTGGTAAATTCAAAAAAGATCATTTTTTTCTCATTAATGTACACTCTGCACCCCATCTTGACTGAAAAAAACAGAAATGTAGATTTTTTTTGCAAATTTAATAAAAAAGAAAAACTGAAATATCACATGATCATAAGTATTCCAACCCTTTGCTCAGACACTCATATTTAAGTCACATGATGTCCATTTCCTTGTGATCCACCTTGAGATTGTTCTACTCCTTCATTGAAGGCCAGCTGTGTTTAATTAAACTGATAGGACTTGATTTGGAAAGGCACACACCTGTCAATATAATCCCTCACAGCTCACAGTGCATGTCAGACCAAATGAGAATCATGAGGTCTAAGGAACTGGGGAAGGAGCTCAGAGACAGAAATGTGGGAAGGCACAGATCTGGCCAAGGTTACAAAAGAATTTATGCAGTACTCAAGGTTCCTAAGAGCACAGTGGTCACCATAATCCTTAACCCCTTCACCCCAAAGCCTGTTTTCACCTAAGTGACACGGCCAATTTTTACAATTCTGACCACTGTCACTTTATGAGGTCATAACTCTGAAACGCTTCAACGGATCCTGGTGATTCTGAGATTGTTTTCTCGTGACATATTGTACTTTATGATAGTGGTAAAACTTCTTCGATATGACTTGCATTTATTTGTGAAAAAAACAGAAATTTGTCGAAAATTATGAAAATTTAGCAATTTTCAAATTTTTCGTTTTTATGCCCTTAAATTAGAGAGTTATATCACATAATATAGTTAATAAACAACATTTCCCACATGTCTGCTTTACATCAGCACAATTTTGGAAACATAATTTTTTTTTGTTAGGGAGTTATAAGGGTTAAAAGTTGACCAGCGATTTCTCATTTTTGCAACAAAATTTGCAAAACCATTTTTTTTACGGACCACCTCACACTTGAAGTGACTTTGAGGGGTCTATATGACAGAAAATGTCCAAAAGTGACACCATTCTAAAAACTGCACCCCTCAAGGTACTCTAAACCACATTCAAAAAGTTTATTAACCCTTCAGGTGCTTCACAGGAATTTTTGGAATGTTTAAAAAAAATTGAACATTTAACTTTTTTTTCACAAAATTTTTACTTCAGATCCAATTTGTTTTATTTTACCAAGGGTAACAGGAGAAATTGGACCAAAAAAGTCGTTGTACAATTTGTCCTGAGTACGCCGATACCCCACATGTTGGGGTAAACCATTGATTGGGCACATGGCAGAGCTCGGAAGGGAAGGAGCGCCATTTGACTTTTCAATGCAAGATTTGCTGGAATTGAGATCGGAGCCCATGTCGCGATTGGAGAGCCCCTGACGTGCCTAAACAGTGGAAACCCCCACAAGTGACACCATTTTGGAAAGTAGACCCTCTAAGGAACTAATCTAGATGTGTGGTGAGCACTTTGAACCTCCAAGTGCTTCACAGAAGTTTATAATGTAGAGCCGTAAAAAAAATTAATATTAATTTTCACAAAAAATGATCTTTTTGCCCCAAATTTTTTATTTTCCCAAGGGTAGCAGGATAAATTGGACCCCAAAAGTTGTTGTGCAATTTGTCCTGAGTACGCTGATACCCCATATGTGGGGGTAAACCACTGTTTGGGCGCATGGCAGAGCTCGGAAGGGAAGGAGCGCCATTTGACTTTTCAATGCAAAATTGGCTGGAATTGAGATCGGAACCCATGTCGTGTTTGGAGAGCCCCTGACGTGCCTAAACAGTGGAAACCCCCACAAGTGACACCATTTTGGAAAGAAGACCCCCTAAGGAACTTATCTAGATGTGTGGTGAGCACTTTGAACCTCCAAGTGCTTCACAGAAGTTTATAATGTAGAGCCGTAAAAAAAAATTAATATTAATTTTCACAAAAAATGATCTTTTTGCCCCAAATTTTTTATTTTCCCAAGGGTAGCAGGATAAATTGGATGCCAAAAGTTGTTGTGCAATTTGTCCTGAGTACGCTGATACTTCATATATGGGGATAAACCACTGTTTGGGCGCATGGCAGAGCTTGGAAGGGAAGGAGCGCCATTTGACTTTTCAATGCAAAATTGGCTGGAATTGAGATCGGAACCCATGTCGTGTTTGGAGAGCCCCTGACGTGCCTAAACAGTGGAAACCCCCACAAGTGACACCATTTTGGAAAGAAGACCCCCTAAGGAACTTATCTAGATGTGTGGTGAGCACTTTGAACCTCCAAGTGCTTCACAGAAGTTTATAATGTAGAGCCGTAAAAAAAATTAATATTAATTTTCACAAAAAATGATCTTTTTGCCCCAAATTTTTTATTTTCCCAAGGGTAGCAGGATAAATTGGACCCCAAAAGTTGTTGTGCAATTTGTCCTGAGTACGCTGATACCCCATATGTGGGGGTAAACCACTGTTTGGGCGCATGGCAGAGCTCGGAAGGGAAGGAGCGCCATTTGACTTTTCAATGCAAAATTGGCTGGAATTGAGATCGGAACCCATGTCGTGTTTGGAGAGCCCCTGACGTGCTTAAACAGTGGAAACCCCCACAAGTGACACCATTTTGGAAAGAAGACCCCCTAAGGAACTTATCTAGATGTGTGGTGAGCACTTTGAACCTCCAAGTGCTTCACAGAAGTTTATAATGTAGAGCCGTAAAAAAAAATTAATATTAATTTTCACAAAAAATGATCTTTTTGCCCCAAATTTTTTATTTTCCCAAGGGTAGCAGGATAAATTGGATGCCAAAAGTTGTTGTGCAATTTGTCCTGAGTACGCTGATACTTCATATATGGGGATAAACCACTGTTTGGGCGCATGGCAGAGCTCGGAAGGGAAGGAGCGCCATTTGACTTTTCAATGCAAAATTGGCTGGAATTGAGATCGGAACCCATGTCGTGTTTGGAGAGCCCCTGACGTGCCTAAACAGTGGAAACCCCCACAAGTGACACCATTTTGGAAAGAAGACCCCCTAAGGAACTTATTTAGATGTGTGGTGAGCACTTTTAACCCCCAGTTGTTTCACTAAAGTTTAGAATGTAGCGCTGTGAAAATCAAAAAATCATTTTTTCTTTCCACAAAATGATGTTTTAGCCCGCAATTTTTTTTCCCCCAAGGGTAACAGGAGAAATTGGACCACAAAAGTTATTGTCCAATTTGTCCTGAGTGCGCTGATACCCCATACATTGGGGGGAACCACTGTTTGGGCTCACGGCAGAGCTCGGAAGGGAAGGAGCGCCGTTTGAAATGCAGACTTAGATGGATTGGTCTGCAGGTGTCATGTTGCATTTGCAGAGCCCCTGATGTACCTAAACAGTAGAAACCCCCCACAAGTGACCCCATATTGGAAACTAGACCCCCCACGGAACTTATCTAGATGTGTTGTGAGAACTTTGAACCAACAAGTGTTTCACTACAGTTTATCACGCAGAGCCATGAAAATAAAAAATTTTTTTTTTTCCACGAAAATTATATTTTAGCCCCCACATTTTTATTTTCCCAAGGGTAACAGGAGAAATTGGACAACAAAAGTTGTTGTCCAATTTGTCCTGAGTACGCTGATACTTCATATATGGGGATAAACCACTGTTTGGGCGCACGGCAGAGCTCGGAAGGGAAGGAGCGCCGTTTGAAATGCAGACTTAGATGGATTGGTCTGCAGGTGTCATGTTGCATTTGCAGAGCCCCTGATGTACCTAAACAGTAGAAACCCCCCACAAGTGACCCCATATTGGAAACTAGACCCCCCACGGAACTTATCTAGATGTGTTGTGAGAACTTTGAACCCCCAAGTGCTTCACTACAGTTTATAACGCAGAGCCGCGAAAATAAAAAATATATTTTTTTCCACGAAAATTATATTTTAGCCCCCATGTTTTTATTTTTCCAAGGATAAGGCTGGTTTCACACTTGCGTTTTTTTTTAAAAACGCATGTGTGAAAAAACGCATGTAATCGCGGTAAAACGCATGCGTTTTTTTAGACGCATGCGTTTTTATAGAAAAACACAAGAAAACAAGAAAAAAACCAAAAAACCCTAACCCTACCCCTAACCCTACCTCTACCCCTAACCTGAAATACGTGGCACTGAAATACGTGGCACTGAAATACGTTTATATACGTATATACGTATATACGTATATAAGTGCCACGATATTTCAGTGGCCACGTATATAAGTGCCACGTATATAAGTGCCACGTATATAAGTGCCACGTATATAAGTGCCACGTATATAAGTGCCACGTATTTCATGTACATGCCATGATATTTAAGTGCCACGTATATAAGTGCCACGTATATAAGTGCCACGTATTTAAGTGCCACGTATTTAAGTGCCACGTATTTAAGTGCCACGTATTTAAGTGCCACGTATTTCACGTAAATGCCACGATATTTCAGTGCCACGTATTTCACTGAAATACCGTGGCACTTAAATACGTGGCACTGAAATATCGTGGCACTGAAATATCGTGGCACTGAAATATCGTGGCACTGAAATACGTGGCACTGAAATACGTGGCACTGAAATACGTGGCACTGAAATACGTGGCACTATGACTGTCAGAAAATGTTCATTAAACGGTTAGGGATGAGTTTAGGGGTAGGGTTAGGGTTTGGATCCCTTTATCACCTTGATGGTGGTGGGTGACTTTTCAGTGTGTTCTGTTTTTTTTCTATAAAAACGCATGCGTTTTTAACGCAAACAAACGCGTTGAGATCGGACGCCATGTCGCGTTTGGAGAGCCCCTGATGTGCCTAAACAGTGAAAACTCCCCAATTCTAACTGAAACCCTAACCCTAACCCCAGCACTAACCCTAGCCCTAACCCCAACCCTAACCCTAGCCCTAACCCTAGTCCTAACCCTAGCGCTACTTTCACACTAGCGTTTTTTTGCATACGTCGCAATGCGTCGTTTTGGCGAAAAAACGCATCCTGCAAAGTCATCTGCAGGATGCGTTTTTTCCCCATAGACTAACATTAGCGACGTATTGACACACGTCGCAAGCGTCGTGCGACGGTTGCATCGTGTTGTGGCGGACAGCCGGCAGCAACAAACGTTACATGTAACTTTTTTTGTGCCGACGGTCCACCATTTCCGACCGCGCATGCGCGGCTGGAACTCCGCCCCCACCTCCCCGCACCTCACAATGGGGCAGCGGATGCGTGGAAAAACAGCATCCGCTGCCCCCATTGTGCGGCGCTTGCACAGTATGCGTCGGTATGTCGGGCCGACGCAGCGCGACGGCCCCGTACCGACGCTAGTGTGAAAGTAGCCTAACGGGAAAATGGAAATAAATATATTTTTTAAAATTTTATTATTTTTCCTAACTAAGGGGGTGATGAAGGGGGATTTGATTTACTTATATAGCGTTTTTTGGGCGGATTTTTATGGTTGGCAGCCGTCACACACTAAAAGACGCTTTTTATTGCAAACAATAGTTTTTGCATCACCACATTTTGAGAGCTATAATTTTTCCATATTTTGGTCCACAGAGTCATGTGAGATCTTGTTTTTTGCGGGACGAGTTGACGTTTTTGCTGGTACCATTTTCGGGTACATGACATTTTTTGATCGCTTTTTATTCCGATTTTTGGGAGGCGGAATGAACAAAAACCAGCAATTCCTGAAATTCTTTTAGGGGGGGCGTTTATACCGTTCCGCGTTTGGTAAAAAGGATAAAGCAGTTTTATTCTTCGGGTCAGTACGATTACAGCGATACCTCATTTATATAATTTTTTTATGTTTTGGCGCTTTTACACAATAAAAACTATTTTATATAAAAAAATAATTGTTTTTGCATCGCTTTATTCTGAGAGCTATAACTTTTTTATTTTTCTGCTGATGATGCTGTATGGCGGCTTTTTTTTTGCGGGACAAGATGACGTTTTCAGCGGTACCATGGTTATTTATATCCGTCTTTTTGATCGCGTGTTATTCCACTTTTTGTTTGGCGGTATGAGAATAAAGCGTTGTTTTTTGCCTCGGTTTTTTTTTTTTTTTTTACGGTGTTCACTGAAGGGGTTAACTAGTGATATAGTTTTATAGGTGGGGTTGTTACGGACGCGGCGATACTAAATATGTGTACTTTTATTGTGTGGTGTTTTTTTTATTTAGATAAAGAAATGTATTTATGGGAATATATTTATTTTTTTTTTCTTTATTTAGGAATTTTTTTATTTTTTTTTTTTACACATTTGGAAAAAATTTTTTTTTACTTTTTTACTTTGTCACAGGAGGGGACATCACAGATCGGTGATCAGACCGTGTGCATAGCACTCGGTCTGATCACCGATGTGACAGGCACGTAACAGAGGCTTGCCGGCGCCTGCTATGAGGATTCTCAGCAGACGCCGGCAAGCAGGGTCATCTTATGACCCGGAAGGAGTCCCGCGGCCATCTTGGATCCGGGGACTCCTTCCAGGTCACCGGAGCAGCGCGCTGCTCCGGTGGGAGAGCGCAGGGAGCCCCCGTCACTGCGCGATCCCCCTCTATGCCGCTGTCACTATTGACAGCGGCATCAGAGGGGTTAAATGCCCGCGATCGGCGACAGCGCCGATCGTGGGCATTGCTGCGGGGTGTCAGCTGTCATATACAGCTGACACCCGCACCCGATCACCGCGGCGCTCAGCGCGAGACCGCGGTGATCGAGCCGCCGTACTAGTACTGCGGCTGGCACTAATGCAGTGCCGGCAGCGCCGTACTAGTACGGCGCATGTCACGAAGGGGTTAAATGGAAGAAGTTTGGGACCACCAGAAGTCTTCCTAGACCTTGCCGTCCAGCCAAACTGAGCAATCGTGGGAGAAGAGCCTTGGCGAGAGAGGTAAAGAAGAACCCCAAGATCACTGTGGCTGAGCTCCAGAGATGCAGAAAGGATATCGTAGAAAGTTCCACAAAGTCAACTATCACTACAGCCCTCCACGAGCCCTCCACCAGTCGGGCCTTTATGGCAGAGTGACCCAACGGAAGCCTCTCCTCAGTGCAAGACATATGAAAGCCCGCACAGAGTTTGCTAAAAAACACATGAAGGACTCCCAGACTATGAGAAATAAGATTCTCTGGTCTGATGAGACGAAGATAAACCTTTTTGGTGATAATTCTAAGCAATATGTGTGAAGAAAACAGGCACTGCTCATCACCTGCCCAATACCATCCAAACAGTGAAACATGATGGTGGCAGCAGGACGACTAGTTGTCATTGAAGGAAACATGAATGCGGCCAAGTACAGAGATATCCTGGATGAAAACCTCTTCGAGAGTGCTCTGGACCTCAGACTTGGTTCACCTTCCAACAATACAATGACCCGAAGCACACAGCTAAAATAACAAAGGAGTGGCTTCAGAACAACTCTGTGACTATTCTTGACTGGCCCAGCCAGAGCACTGACCTAAACCCAATTGAGCATCTCTGGAGAGACCTGAAAATGACTGTTCACCAACGTTCACCATCCAACTTGACGGAACTGGAGAGGATCTGCAAGGAAGATTGGCAGAGGTTCCCTAAATCCTGGTGTGAAAAACTTGTTGCATCATTCCCAAGAAGACTCATGGCTGTACTAGATTAAAAGGGTGCTTCTACTCAATACTGAGCAAAGGGTCTGAATACTTATGACCATGTGATATTTCAGTATTTCTTTTTTAATAAATTTGCAAAAATAACTACATTTGGGTTTTTTTCAGTCAAAATGGGGTGCAGAGTGTACATTAATGAGAAAATTAACTTTTTTGAATTTACCAAATGGTTGCAATGTAACAAAAAGTGTAAAATTTAAAGGGGTCTGAATACTTTCTGTACCTACTGTAAATATATGTGTATATATACTGTGAAAGGTTGTCTCACTTAACTGCTCCTCGATGTAGACACAGGGCCATGTGTGGTTAAAGACTCTGGGTGGTTTATTGCATCATAAACCAAAAACCCAAACTGTTAACAGAAAAACAGCCTTTCTGGCTCAAATGAAAATAAAAAGTTCATATAAAGTCCTGCCCAGTGCCTCTGGGACATTACATATAGCATATCTTGCAGGAGCAGAATGTCTGGAGGCTTCCTATCTACACAACACAGACAGACAAAAAAAATCTGGCTGGACATTTAACTCGCTCCAGCCACATCCTGGAGGGAGGTGGAAATATGGTGGGTAGGCATCCCGCCCATCTGTGACCTACCCACCATGAAAGCCAGGCCCATATAGCCACCGGATTGCTCTCAGCACTTATCATGCTGGAGAAAACACTCATGGCTTTCACATCACGAAGGAAAGCAACCACATACCTCCCATACTTTATTTCAGTTCTTTAATACAGAAAGTGAAACTCAAACATTATATAGAGTCATTACAGAGCAATCTATTTCATCTGTTTATTTCTGTTAATGTTTATGATTATGGCTTACAGTCAGTGAAAACCCAAAAGTTATTATCTCAGTAAATTAGAATAATTAACAAAAAACACCTGCAAAGAAAAAGAGCTGGATTGTTGCTCCAGTGGTCCAATGTATTGTTTTCAGGTAAATTTTGCATTTCCTTTGGAAATCAAGGCGCCACAGTCTGGAGGAAGAGTGGAGAGGCACACAAACCAAGCTGCTTGAGGTCTAGTGTGAAGTTTCCACAATCAGTGATGGTTTGGGGAGCCATGTCATCTGCATCTGCTGGTGTAGGTCCACTGTGTTTTATCAAGACCAATGTCAACGCAGCCATCTATCAGGAAATTTTACAGCACTTCATTCTTCCCTCTGCCGACAAGCTTATTGGAGATGGAAATTTCATTCTCCAGCAGGACTTGGCACCTGCCATACTGCCAAAAGTACCAATACCTGGTTTAAAAACGACAGTATCACTGTGCTTGATTGACCAGCAAACTCGCCTGACCTTAACCCCATAGGGAATCTATGGGGTATTGTCAAGAGGAAGATGAGAAACACCAGACCCCACAATGCAGACGAGCTGAAGGCTGCTATCAAAGCAACCTGGGCTTCCATAACACCTCAGAAGTGGCACAGGCTGATTGTCTCCATGCCATGACGCATTGATGCAGTTATTGTTACAAAATGAGCTCCGACCAAGTATTGAGTAATTTTGTTGAACATACATTTCAGTAGGCCAACATTTTGGATTTTAAAATCATTTTTCAAGCTGGTGTTATAAAAGTATTCTAATTTACTGAGATAATGACTTTTGGGTTTACATTGGCTGTAAGCCATAATCATCAACATTAACATAAATAAACACTTGATGAGATCACTCTGTTTTTAATGACTGTATATAACATATGAGTTTCATTTTTTGTATTAACCCCTTAACCCCCAAGGGTGGTTTGCATGTCAATGACCGGGCCAATTTTTACAATTCTGACCACTGTCCCATTGTGAGATTATAACTCTGGAGCACTTACATGGATCCCGGTGATTCTGACATTGTTTTCTCGTGACATATTGTACTTCAAGTTACTGGCAAAATTTCCTTGATATTACTTGCTTTTATTTGTGAAAAAAATGAACATTTGGCGAAAATTTTGCAATTTTCCAACTTTGAATTTTCATGCCCTTAAATCTCAGAGATATGTTATACAAAATACTTAATAAGTAACATTTTCCACATGTCTACTTTACATCAGCACAATTTTGGAACCCAAATTTTTTTGGGGTAGGAAGTTATAAGGGTTAAAAGTTGACCAGCGATTTCTAATTTTTACAACACCATTTGTTTAGGGACCACATCATATTTGAAGTCATTTTGAGGGGTCTATATAATAGAAAATACCCAAAAGTGACACCATTCTAAAAACTGCACCCCTCAAGGTGCTTAAAACCACATTCAAGAAGTTTATTAACCCTTCAGGTGCTTCACAGGAATTTTTGGAATATTTTAAAAAAAAAATGAACATTTAACTTTTTTTCACAAAAAATGTACTTCAGATCCAATTTGTTTTATTTTACCAAGGGTAACAGAAGAAATTGGACCCCAAATGTTGTTGTACAATTTGTCCTGATTACGATGATACCCCATATGTGCAGATAAACCACTGTTTGGGGGCATGGCAGACCTCGGAAGGAAAGGAGCGCCGTTTGACTTTTCAATGCAAAATTGGCTGGAATTGAGATAGGATGCCATGTCGCGTTTGGAGAGCCACTGATGTGCCTAAACAGTGGAAACCCCCCACAAGTGACACCATTTTTGAAAGTAGACCCCCCCCAAGGAACTTATCTAGATGTGTTGTGAGAATTTTTAACCCGAAGTGTTTCACTAAAGTTTATAACGCAGAGCCGTGAAAATAAAAAATATTTTTTTTTCCCCCACAAAAATCATTTTTTAGCCCCCAAATTTTTATTTTCCCAAGGGTAACAGAAGAAATTGGTCCCCAAATGTTGTTGTCCAATTTGTCTTGAGTACGCTGATACCCCATGATACCTCGGAAGGGAAGGAGCACTGTTTTACTTTTTCAAAGCAGAATTGGCTGGAATTGAGATCGGACGCCATGTCGCGTTTTGAGAGCCCCCGATGTACCTAAACAGTGGAAACCCCTCAATTCTGACTTCTACCCTAACCCGAACACACCCCTAATCCTAATCCCAACCCTAACCATACCCCTAACCACACCCCTAACCTGAACACGCCCCTAACCCTAATCCCAACCCTAACCACACCCCTAATGTTGTGGATTCTGTTTTTGGGCTCCCTCTGGTGGTTACAGCTGGTACTGGGTGACTTTGGTGGGTTGCGGTCTCTGGTTTTCACCTGTCCATCAGAGGCTGGGTGTTTCCTATTTAACCTGGCTTTCCTGTCATTCCCTTGCCGGCTATCAATGTATCAGTGTGTCTCTGTTACCTTTGCTACCTGCTCCTAGGCCTTCAAGACAAGCTAAGTCTGGATTTCCCTGTTTCATGTTTGCTTTCATGTTTCTAGTCCAGCTTGCAGATATGTAATTCTCTGCTGCTGGTTGCTCTAGTGGGCTGAAATTACCACTCATGTACCATGAGTTGGCACATGAGTTCAAGTAATTTCAGGATGGTATTTTGAAGGGTTTTAAGCTGACCGCGCAGTTCACCTTTTGTATCCTCTGCTATCTAGCTTTAGCGGGCCTCATTTTGCTGAATCTGTTTTCATAACTACGTTTGTGCCTTCCTCTCATTTCACCGTCATTATATGTGGGGGGCTGCTATTTCTGTGGGAATATTTCTCTGGAGGCAAGATAGGTCTGTGATTCTTCTGATAGGGGTAGCTAGATCTCCGGCTGGCGCGAGACGTCTAGAGTCCCCCCAGGAACGTTCCCCGGCTGCTGTTAGTTGAGTGTTGAGGTTCAGGATCGCGGTCAGCTCAGGTTCCATCACCCTAGAGCTCGTCCTGTTTTTGCCCGTGTTATGTGTTTAATTCCCTGCCATTGGGAACATGACAGTATAGCCGGCCAACAAAGTGTTAATTGTTTGGGCTGAAGCAGGAGAAAAAGAAGTGTTGAAGGGAAATTTTTTTTTTTTTTTTTCCCTCAGAGTTTTGCTGCCTAGCCCTTAATTGCTGTCTAGCTGCTTCTTACCTCCTCTTAACCCTTGAATGGCTCTGACCTTAGCTGTTTAACATGGATGTCCAGAGTTTGGCTTCCAGCCTGAATAATCTTGCTGCAAAAGTTCAAAACATACAGGATTTTGTTGTTCACACTCCTATGTCTGAACCTAGAATTCCTATTCCAGAGTTTTTTTCTGGAGATAGATCTACCTTCCTGAATTTCAGGAACAATTGCAAATTGTTTCTTTCTTTGAAATCTCGCTCCTCTGGAGACCCTGCTCAGCAGGTCAAGATTGTAATATCTTTCCTGTGGGGCGACCCTCAGAATTGGGCATTTGCATTGGCACCAGGGGATCCTGTATTGCTCAGTGTGGATGCATTTTTTCTGGCACTGGGATTGCTCTATGAGGAACCTAACCTGGAGATTCAGGCTGAAAAGGCTTTATTAGCCCTCTCTCAGGGGCATGATGAAGCGGAAGTATATTGTCAGAAATTTCGGAAGTGGTCGGTGCTTACTCAGTGGAATGAGTGCGCCCTGGCTACAAACTTCAGAGATGGTCTTTCTGAGGCCATTAAGGATATTATGGTGGGGTTCCCTGCGCCTACAGGTCTGAATGAGTCTATGGCTATGGCCATTCAGATTGATCGGCGTTTACGGGAGCGCAAACCTGTGCACCAGTTGGCGGTGTCTTCTGAACAGGCACCTGAGACTATGCAATGTGATAGAATTCAGTCCAGAAGTGAACGGCAAAATTATAGGCGGAAAAATGGATTGTGTTTTTATTGTGGTGATTCAGCTCATGTTATATCAGCATGCTCTAAACGCACAAAAAAGGTTGATAAATCTTTTGCCATTAGTACTCTGCAGTCTAAGTTCATTTTGTCTGTAACTCTGATTTGTTCACTGTCATCCATTTCCGGCGATGCCTATGTGGATTCGGGCGCTGCCCTGAGTCTTATGGATTGGTCATTTGCCAAACGCTGCGGTTTTAGTCTGGAGCCTCTGGAAGTTCCTATTCCTTTGAAGGGAATTGACTCTACACCATTGGCTATGAATAAACCGCAGTACTGGACACAAGTGACCATGCGCATGACTCCCGTTCATCAGGAGGTGATTCGCTTCCTTGTACTGTATAATTTACATGATGTACTAGTGCTTGGTCTGCCATGGTTACAAACTCATAATCCAGTCCTGGATTGGAAAACAATGTCTGTGTTAAGCTGGGGATGTCAGGGGGTTCATGATGATGCACCTCTGATTTCAATCGCTTCATCTACTCCTTCTGAGGTCCCTGCGTTTTTGTCTGACTATCGGGATGTTTTTGAGGAGCCTAAGCTCAATTCGCTCCCTCCTCATAGGGATTGTGACTGTGCTATAGAATTAATTCCTGGCAGTAAGTTCCCTAAGGGTCGTTTATTTAATCTGTCAGTGCCAGAGCATACTGCTATGCGGAATTATATTAAGGAGTCCTTGGAAAAGGGACATATTCGTCCATCTTCGTCCCCTCTGGGAGCAGGTTTTTTTTTCGTGGCAAAAAAAGATGGTTCCCTGAGGCCTTGTATAGATTATCGCCTTCTGAATAAGATTACAGTCAAATATCAGTATCCATTGCCATTATTGACTGATTTGTTTGCTCGCATTAAGGGGGCTAGGTGGTTCACTAAGATAGATCTTTGCGGTGCGTATAATCTTGTGCGGATAAAGCAGGGTGATGAGTGGAAAACCGCATTTAATACGCCTGAGGGCCATTTTGAGTATTTGGTAATGTCTTTTGGACTTTCTAATGCTCCTTCAGTCTTTCAGTCCTTTATGCACAATATTTTCCGTGAATATCTGGATAAGTTTATGATTGTGTATTTGGATGATATTTTGGTGTTTTCTGATGACTGGGAGTCTCATGTTCTACAGGTCAGGAAGGTGTTTCAAGTCCTGCGGGCCAATTCTCTGCTTGTGAAGGGCTCAAAATGTCTCTTCGGAGTCCAGAAGATTTCTTTTTTGGGGTACATTTTTTCTCCTTCTACTATTGAGATGGATCCCGTCAAGGTTCAGGCGATTTGTGACTGGACACAACCTACATCTATTAAGAGTCTTCAGAAGTTCTTGGGTTTTGCTAATTTTTATCGTCGGTTCATTACTAATTTTTCCAGTGTTGTTAAACCTTTGACTGATTTGACTAAAAATGGTGCTGATGTTGCTAATTGGTCTCCTACGGCTGTGGAGGCCTTTCAGGAACTTAAGCGCCGGTTTTCTTCTGCTCCTGTGTTATGTCAACCAGATGTTTCACTTCCTTTTCAGGTTGAGGTTGATGCTTCCGAGATTGGAGCGGGGGCGGTTTTGTCACAGAGAAGTTCCGATGGCTCGGTGATGAAGCCATGTGCGTTCTTTTCTAGAAAATTCTCGCCCGCCAAGCGCAATTATGATGTGGGTAATCGGGAGCTTTTGGCCATAAAGTGGGCATTTGAGGAGTGGCGTCATTGGCTTGAGGGTGCTAGACATCGTGTGGTGGTCTTGACTGATCACAAAAATCTGATTTACCTTGAGTCTGCCAGGCGTCTGAATCCTAGACAGGCTCGTTGGTCGTTGTTTTTTTCTCGTTTCAATTTTGTGGTTTCATACCTGCCAGGTTCAAAGAATGTGAAGGCAGATGCTCTTTCCAGGAGTTTTGTGCCTGACTCTCCTGGAGACTCTGGGCCTACTGGTATCCTTAGGGATGGGGTAATATTGTCCGCCGTCTCCCCAGACTTGCGACGTGCATTGCAGGAGTTTCAGGCGGATAAACCTGATCGTTGTCCACCAGAAAGACTGTTTGTTCCGGATGATTGGACCAGTAGAGTCATCTCCGAGGTCCATTCTTCTGTGTTGGCTGGTCATCCTGGAATATTTGGTACTAGAGACTTGGTGGCCAGGTCTTTTTGGTGGCCTTCCTTGTCAAGGGATGTGCGCACCTTTGTGCAGTCTTGTGAAGTGTGTGCTCGGGCTAAGCCTTGCTGTTCTCGGGCCAGTGGGTTGTTGTTATCCTTGCCTATCCCGAAGAGGCCTTGGACGCACATTTCCATGGATTTTATTTCAGATCTCCCTGTCTCACAGAAAATGTCCGTTATCTGGGTTGTGTGTGACCGCTTTTCTAAGATGGTTCATTTGGTACCCTTGCCTAAGTTGCCTTCCTCCTCTGAGTTGGTCCCTTTATTTTTTCAGAACGTGGTTCGTTTGCATGGGATTCCGGAGAATATCGTTTCTGACAGGGGATCCCAGTTTGTGTCTAGATTTTGGCGGACGTTTTGTGCTAAGATGGGCATTGATTTGTCTTTCTCGTCTGCATTCCATCCTCAGACGAATGGCCAGACGGAGCGAACTAATCAGACCTTGGAAACTTATTTAAGGTGTTTTGTTTCTGCTGATCAAGATGACTGGGTTGCCTTTTTGCCACTGGCCGAATTTGCCCTTAATAATCGGGCTAGTTCTGCTACTTTGGTTTCTCCTTTCTTTTGTAATTCGGGGTTTCATCCTCGTTTTTCCTCTGGTCAGGTGGAGCCTTCGGATTGTCCTGGAGTGGACGTGGTGGTGGACAGGCTACATCAGATTTGGAATCAGGTGGTGGACAATTTGAAGTTGTCTCAGGAGAAGACTCAGCAGTTTGCTAATCGCCGTCGCCGCGTGGGTCCCCGACTTCTTGTTGGGGACTTGGTGTGGTTGTCTTCTCGTTTTGTCCCTATGAAGGTCTCTTCTCCTAAGTTCAAGCCTCGGTTCATCGGTCCTTATAAGATCTTGGAGATTCTTAACCCTGTATCTTTTCGTTTGGATCTCCCAGCATCGTTTGCTATTCATAATGTGTTCCATCGGTCATTATTGCGGAGGTATGAGGTGCCCGTTGTTCCTTCGGTTGAGCCTCCTGCTCCGGTGCTGGTGGAGGGAGAATTGGAGTATGTTGTTGAGAAGATCTTGGATTCTCGTGTTTCCAGACGTAAACTCCAGTATTTGGTTAAGTGGAAGGGTTATGGTCAGGAGGATAATTCCTGGGTGGTCGCCTCTGATGTTCATGCGACTGATTTGGTCCGCGCCTTCCATAGAGCTCATCCTGATCGCCCTGGGGGTTCTCGTGAGGGTTCGGTGACCCCTCCTCAAGGAGGGGGTACTGTTGTGGATTCTGTTTTTGGGCTCCCTCTGGTGGTTACAGCTGGTACTGGGTGACTTTGGTGGGTTGCGGTCTCTGGTTTCCACCTGTCCATCAGAGGCTGGGTGTTTCCTATTTAACCTGGCTTTCCTGTCATTCCCTTGCCGGCTATCAATGTATCAGTGTGTCTCTGTTACCTTTGCTACCTGCTCCTAGGCCTTCAAGACAAGCTAAGTCTGGATTTCCCTGTTTCATGTTTGCTTTCATGTTTTTAGTCCAGCTTGCAGATATGTAATTCTCTGCTGCTGGTTGCTCTAGTGGGCTGAAATTACCACTCATGTACCATGAGTTGGCACATGAGTTCAAGTAATTTCAGGATGGTATTTTGAAGGGTTTTAAGCTGACCGCGCAGTTCACCTTTTGTATCCTCTGCTATCTAGCTTTAGCGGGCCTCATTTTGCTGAATCTGTTTTCATAACTACGTTTGTGCCTTCCTCTCATTTCACCGTCATTATATGTGGGGGGCTGCTATTTCTGTGGGAATATTTCTCTGGAGGCAAGATAGGTCTGTGATTCTTCTGATAGGGGTAGCTAGATCTCCGGCTGGTGCGAGACGTCTAGAGTCCCCCCAGGAACGTTCCCCGGCTGCTGTTAGTTGAGTGTTGAGGTTTAGGATCGCGGTCAGCTCAGGTTCCATCACCCTAGAGCTCGTCCTGTTTTTGCCCGTGTTATGTGTTTAATTCCCTGCCATTGGGAACATGACACCCTAACCCAACACACCCCTAACTCTAATCCCAACCGTAACTATAACCCTAACCACACCCCTAACCCTGACACACACCTAACCCTAATCCTAACCCTAATGTCAACCGAAAATGTAATCCAAACCCTAACCCCATCTCTAGCGCCAATCCTAACCCTAACTTTAGCCCCAACCCTAACTTTAGCCCTAACCCTAATGGGAAAATAGAAATAAATACATTTTTTTATTTAATTATTTTTCCCTAACTAAGGGGGTGATGAAGGGGGGTTTGATTTACTATTTATAGCTGGGTTTTTTATAGCGTGTTTTTGTTTGGCAGCTGTCACACACTAAAAGACACTTTTTATTGCAAAAAATAGTTTTTGCATCACCACATCTTGAGAGCTATAATTTTTCCATATTTTGGCCCAGAGAGTCATGTGAGGTCATGCTTTTGCTGGACGAGTTGATGTTTTTATTGGTACCATTTTCGGACACATGACATTTTTTGATCGCTTTTTATTACGATTTTTGGGAGGCAGAATGAACAAAGACTAGCAATTCATGAACTTCTTTTGGGTGGGGAGTTTATACCGTTCCACGTGTGGTAAAATTGATAAAGCAGTTTTATTCTTCGGGTAAGTACGATTACAGCAATACCTCATTTATATCATTTTTTAAATTTTTGGGGCTTTTATGCAATGAAAACTATTTTATATAAAAAAAATATATTATTTTTGCATCACTTTATTCTGAGGCCTATAACTTTTTATTTTTTTGCTGATGACGCTGTATGGTGGCTCGTTTTTTGCAAGACAAGATGACATTTTCAGCGGTACCATGTTTATTTATATCCGATTTTTTGATCGCGTGTTATTCCACTTTTTGTTCGGCGGTATGATGATAAAGCATTGTATTTTGCCTCGTTTTTTTTTATGGTATTCACTGAAGGGGTTAACTAGTGCAACAGTTTTATAGGTCGGGTCGTTACAGATGCGGCAATACTAAATATGTGTACTTTATTGTTTTTTTATTCACATAAAGAAATGTATTTTTTTGGAAAAACATTTTTTTTTCTTTATTTAGGAATTTAAAAAAATATATTTTTACACGTTAACTTTTTTTTTTTTTTTTTTCCATTGTCCCAGGGTGGGACATCACTGTATAAAGTCAAATCGCTGATCTGACACTTTGCAGCTCTTAGCAAGCACTGACAAGCTACCTCCCTGCAGGACCCGGAAGGACCCCGCAGCTATCTTCAATCCGGGGGCCTGCAGGGATGAGACCCTTGGAACAACGCGATCACATCATGTTGTTCTGAGGATATCTCGGAAGCATGCAGGGTGCCCCCTCCCTACACGATGCTTCCCTATGCCACCGGAACACTGCAAGCTTGTTTGATCGCAGTATTCTGGGGGATAAAGTGCCGGGAGCAGTCCATGACTGCTCCTGCGGCCAGATGTCAGCTGTGATAAACAGCTGATACCCGGCCGCAATCGGCTGTGCTCCCCCCGTGAGCGCGTCTGATCTCTTAGGATGTACTATCCCGTCTATGGGAATTAAGTCCCAGGTCACATGGACAGGATAGCACATCCGATGGCAGAAAGGGGTTAAGGAACTGAAATAAATTATCTTTTTGATGATATTCTAATTTTGTGAGAAGCACCTGCAGCGCCCCAGGGTCCTGGTCGTTGCTGTAATGTAATTTTCCTCTAGAGGGGAGTGATGTTACGTTTGGAGACAATGAAAGACAACTGAATCCAGGTATCACAAACATACAACACATTTCGCACTTCAGGCCACCAGGGGGAGCTATGCTCCTATTTATTAGGGCACTTCTCACACTTAGGTAAAACTGGTTGCCTGGATAGGAAGGTAGACAGTTGCTGGCTGAGCTTCGCTCAGGTAGTTGGTCCCTGACAGGGGTGCGATCCTGTCAGAGGCTGAGACAGAAGGATACAGAGCTGCGCCTGCCCTAAGTGCAGCAGCTTCCAGACAGAGACATTGAAGGAGAATTGTATTGTAGAGAGGGTGAAGAAGTCGTAGCAAAGGAGTGGATATCAGAGGAGTTCTGCCCTACACAGGCTGCCTCCTTCTGAGGCGCAAGATCCCGGTAGCCGGAACACCGGAACAGTCCTTTATGCCTTGCTCCAGAGACCAGCAGGACAGCTAATTTCACGTTACCTGCCCGCCCTATACCCAGGAGGCAAGGTGGCACCCACGAGAGGCCGGGGCATGATAGACTCCCTGTAAAAAGCCTCAAGCCACCAGTCATACGGGTTTGTCCTATCCATCCAGGGGACAGAGAGAGAGACATTACATCTGTAACATCTGTAACATCTTCAACAGTTGTGAGGACCTTATGAAAAGCTTAGCAGTAAGGTACTACAACACACGGCGCTAGAGGAAGGCTACTAATTTCTACCTGGATAAGGGGACTCTGGACTTGCCTCCAAACCGGCCGGACTCTGCCTTCCCTGTGATCTGGTGCCCTGGACTGTGGATGCTGAAGCCTTCAGTAAACGTAAAGAGACTGCAACCTTGTGTCCTCGTTCTTCTCTGCGCCTCTCACCATCCACCATCTACACACTGGGAAGCCCTGGGGATACACTTCACCTCTGGGAGGGTATACCACCTAGCTGCCATAACATCACCCCAGCGGACCCCTTAAAGCAGCGTCAGTCACCCTGACCGAATACCACAGATGGCGTCACGAACATTTACCCTTTAAAGACCTTTCCCCTTTAATACAGACCTCCCGAGGGCCATGGACCGGGTAAGCCACCATGACATCCTCCTTGAGAACCGTAGGACCCGGTACCGGGTACCCCGCTGCCCTTGGGGGTGATCCACACCTGTACATATATATGCACTGTCTCTTCTTTTATAATTCATTCATGAATAATAGAAGTTCATATAGTCCATTTTGGGGGTTTAGGAACAGGAATAATCATTGTTTGTGTTGGATACATATTACTCAGCCTGATGTTATTATTCTTTTACCTGTATGGATATAAGTTTTACCTAATGATTATTCGATACTAAGTGAATCATTGCTGAAATGTGCACTTGTTTTGGACTCATAAATTTCATATATTGAGTCAATTACATTTCTAGATCACATTTATTGAGCTCTAGAGGAAATAGTGACTTAAACTGGGACAAAAGCTAATAGGCTTTGTCTTGTTCCTACTGTTCTCATTCTGTCATCTGCTTTGGTAGATTGGTGTGGTGCACTACTGGCGCATCACAGTGATTATACGAGCAACTTCTTTTCCCTGTGACCTGTAAAATCAAATGATAGAGTCCAAAACTTTACAACTCAAACTTCTGCAGAATATACTCTAGCCATTTTGCAGGGCTAATCAACTGAGCATAAATGGAACCTATTTATTAGGGTATTTTTCTACAAGGCTTTTTTGATGCAACATCCCGATCTTTTCATCCAATGCTTGGCAAAGGGCACACTGAATCTGCCCTCAAAAATATTAGCTTGTCATCAACGACTCCAAGGGCTAACATGTAGGCTAGTACCTGTAGCCGGATTACTAACTACTCAAAACTAATACGCTAAGCACTAGTACATTCACAAGTGTCCAGGTTCACATCCAAAGAATGCTGAAATGGTGTCCTTTTATCACGTCAGACCAGTATGTGTTGGCATGCCTTTACTTCATTGTATAGGACACTGTCTAGGACTTATATTGGGAACATACAATGGCAGCTTTCCTTTTGAAAGCAAAGCAAAATGATAAAAAAGCCTGATGACCAATTATTGCAAATTAAAAATACGGTAATCCTTAATATAATCTCTCCTATGTGGGTGATAAGAGACAATTGCACCATCTTTATAGTTTCCTCTTCTATGAAGGTCCTTTGGTAGTGGATTACTTTGCATATAATGTTATTCTCGGTGTCTCGCTTATGTAAATGATGCCTCTTTCATATAAATGTTGAATGATTTATACCACAAAGGATGTTGGAAAATGCTGTCAAAATTCCTAGCATCTATTATGAGACTGTGGCAACCTGTTTCGCTATTCTCTTGAGATACCTGTTGACTGGTCATCAATGATCATGGTTAGTGAATTTGACTAAAAAGAAAAATGGAATTAATTCAAGAGCTAGGATCCTGCAAACATCTAAAGGCTTGACACACATTATGTCTGTTCCTAGTCAGATCAGGCATCATTTTCTATAAATTGCAGTAAATCTTGTAAAAAATGTAGGTTGCTTTTTTATACTATTATTTGTCAATGTAGTTGTTATTTCCAATTATTTCTGCATAAGTCACTAGTGATGAGCGAGTATACTCATTGCTCAGGTGGTCTCCGAGTATTTGTGACGGCTCGGAGATTTAGTTTTTGTTGATGCAGCTGTATGATTTACGGCTGCTAGCCAGCCTGAGTACATGTGGGGGTTGCCTGGTTGCTAGGGAATCCCCACATGTATTCAAGCTGTCTATCAGCTGTAAATCATGCAGCTGACGCAAGGAAAACTAAATCTCCGAGCACTTACAAATACTCGGAGATCACCCGAGCATGTTTGGGAAAACCCGAGCAACGAGTATACTCGCTCTTCACTGTAAGTCACCATTATGTACCTTAAAGGGAACCTGTCAGGTCTCCTGACTGTACTCAACTACTGCTATGGCAGTATGGGTTCAGTTTTCTTTATTTTAATCATGTGATATATGTGATTTACTAATACTATTCTAATAATACTAATATTTGAAGAATGTAGTTTTAATCCACAGCGTCACATATGCAAATGAGGTATGACTAGTTCCTCTTCACGTTTCTTTCCACAGAATAGTCCAGGCTCGGATGCTTTAAAGGTGTTGTCCGGGCTTTGGGTGCAAGTCTGCAGTCACTCTTGTGACTCCTCACACTGCGTGCAATGCACATTGTTAGGATCCTCTGATGTCAGCACCAGGAGCAGGCGAACGTGTGACCGCAATTATGTGATTTACATATATGCGGTCATGTGCTGACTAGACATGTGCAGCCTCACTCAATACAAATTAATTGAGCGACGCTGGACATGTCTAGTTAGAATATGGTCAAAAGTATGCAAATCACATACTTACAGTCACATGACTGTTTGTTGCTTGGGCCAGAGAATCCTGACAGCGTGAACTATGAATGCTGTGAGGATTCCCAAGTCTGCTGTCACATAGAGTGCACACTTAAGCACCTAGCCTGGCAACCACTTTAATCATGCTACCCTGGGTGTGATTGACAGCTTCCATAGAATCACTGCTATGGTAGGACAGTGACTATAGGCTATCATATATGTCCCACCGGATAAGTCTTATCTCATTATCGTACAAAATTTGATGCGGTACAAAAATTTCAGTGTTGATAAGTCACAAACAAATAAAGAAATCTGCCCCCAGACTGCCACAGTAGTACTTGGGGACAATCAGGGAATCTGATAAGTTACTGTTAAAAAGTGTTCCCCTGGTTTAAAAAAAATCTAAATATTAATGGCCTGTTGTTAGGTTAGACCACCAATATTAAATTGTTAGTCTGACTCCTGAAACCCTTCCAACCTGCTGTTCAAAGGAGCCATGACAATCAAGTACTCCTGCTCCTTCTACTCAGTATATGTTGTGCAGGGTATTGAAGAGTTGTCCCAATTTACTTGTTATTAAAAATTCTTTTCATTCTCAAGAGTAGAAGCATTTTTATGTCATTATTTACTGCTCAATATCTGAGTTACTGTCCACTGCTGCAGTCGATCAGCACTGGGGTGTCTCCTATGCATGGAGCACAGGGTTTACAAGATATGCAGCTTGCAATTGTGGCTGGCTGGAACACCGGAGCACACTGTTTGCTCCTAATCTGGTCAGTTTAAGTGTGTCTGCGCTCCACAGTTTGGGCTATCGGCACACCGATGCTGCTGTTTTGAATTTTTAATCAATCAGGAACGTACCAAACCAATGACAAATAAGAAGCTAGAAAGCAGGAGAGTGGTGCAGTCCTGAAGAAAAATGTTGAGAATAACCCTTTATGTGGCCATTTACATCAGTTGGTGCATATTGTTCAAAATACATTTCAGTCTTCCATTGTTGAGAGTCTTGTAGTTCTCAATATAATTTAACATTTTACAAACTCTTCTTCTGTGAGGATTTACAAGTCTACAGTCACATAAAGTGACTGCAGACTTGTACCCTAACCCTTTACTGCTACTTTAGGTAGCTAAGCTTGTGTTTCACACCATTTACTCACTAGATTCCTACATATCTACTGCTATATACTAGGATAATTTATTCCATACAATTCATCCCCTTGACCATTCTCGGCATCCTACTAGAAATTAAAATTCAATTTTTATACCGCCTACCTTATCTAACAAAGTAACGTCTTACTCTTTCTCCTGTGTAAATAGATTGCAGGAAAAGTAACACATTCTTTGATCAGATTGGATACCAGGCCATATAGTCTACCTCCTTACCTTGTACACCAGGGAGTATCGCTTACGTTCGCTTCCTTGCACAACAGGGAATATAAAATACCTCTTTATTGTTGTTCTTGAAAGGATATATCCTAGACCTCTCCCCACCGGACACAAAGGACTAGTATGTATTGGTATGTGTTATCATTGGTGTATCCGAGATAATTATTGAATTGAATGCCCACCAACAATTTACCCAGAACATGTGTATATTCACTTTTAATTGCGTGCTACACTCATAGTCTAATAGATTATTATTTTTAAATCATTGTTGTGAAAAATTCTTAGAGGCAAACCTCCAAATTGGTCTTAAATTGGTTTTGTACTTTTAGACCCATTACTATTATAGAAACTAAGTCCACTGGAAGATCCACTAATACTCTGGTGGGCCAGTCCGCACCTGCACTATTACCTACCCAATGCTGACCACCAAGAACAAGATAAAGATTATTGTTATATGTTACCACTATTATCTATATACATATGAACTGTACTAAAACTCCCAGCTGTCATCCAGTTGAAACAAGATTTCACCTATCTACAGTAGACATGAAAACTTGCAGATCAGTGGGGATCTGACCGCTGAGACACAGAATGATCAACAGACTGGGGCGTTTTTGTCCCGGCGGGGAATTTTTATCTTTGTAAAATGGTGAAGGCAAGTCTGACAGCTGATTGTTGCTGCATTTCTTTTATATCGGGCTTCTGGAAAAAGCAGAACGCAGCACTTCGCAGCCTCATAGGGATTGAATGAACCAGCAGTCATACAATTATAGAATGTTAGAGTTGGAAGGGACCTCCAGGGTCATTGTGTGCCATGCTAGGTAGGATTCTCTAAACCATCTCAGACAGATATCTGTCCAGCCTCTGTGTGAAGACTACTATTGATGGAGAACTCACCACTAGTGATGAGCGAGTGTGCTTGTTACTCGAGATTTCCGAGCATGCTCGGTGTTCTCCGAGTATTTTGGGCATGCTCGTATATTATGTTTGAGTCCCTGCAGCTGCATGATTTGCGGCTGCTAGACAGCATGAATACATGTTGGGAATCCCTAACAAACAGGCAATCCCTGCATGTGTTTAAGGTTATCTAACAGCCGCAAATCATGCAGCTGCGGCATCCCAAACATAATCTACGAGCATGGCCAAAATACTCGGGAGAACACCCGAGCATGCTCACTACTCACCACCTCACGTGGCAGCCTGTTCCACTCATTGATCACCCTCACTGTCAGTTTTTTTTCCTAATATCTAGTCTGTATCTTCTCTGTTTCAGTTTCCCTTTCGGTCAAGTATGTGAACTGCCACTTCATTCTTACGGGGAGAATAGTTCACCCTGCTGCTGACTAGTGCGGGTCACAGTGTTCAGATCATCCCACAGATCAACAAATTATCACCTGTCCTGTGAATAGGTGATAACTTGTTTTCACAAAGACAGCCCCTTTAAACCCAGGTACAACTTTACTTCTGGAACAGGCAGTCAGCAATGTTGACAACAATTAATTATTATTATTATGTCCAATAGTGGATAACCGCTTATTAATGGATACAGGCAGGTGGACGCAGAGCTGGCTACAGAGGAAATCTAGGAGATGAGTGCCAATTTATTTTTTTTCAGTTCTCTGGTTTCATTAAAGAAGCCCTCCCATGAAATTTTTTCGTCAGTAAATGTGACTATATATGAAACGCCCGCCAGGGCCGTGGGGTGCTCAGTACCGGGTCCGATACTTAAAGGGATGTGTCACGGTGGCGGCGACCCGGTCCATGGCCCTGGACGCCCATGTTAAGGGAATGTCTTTAAAGGGGTTTTGAATAAAGTTTGTGTTCATGGCGCCACCTCTGGTTCTCGGTCAGAGGTGACCGACGCTGCTTAAAAGGGTCCACTGGGGTGATGTTATGGCAGCTAAGATGGTATAACTTCCCACAGGTGAAGTTGGGTCCCCAGTGCTCCCGGAGTGTAGATGGAGGGTAGTGTAGAAAGAAACGGAGGACACAGGTTTGCAGCCTCTTTACTTGGTTTACTGAAGACTTCAGGCAGCCACAGTCCAGGGTACCAGATCACAGGGCAGGCAGGGTCCGGCCAGCTTGGAAGCGAGTTCAGAGTCCCCTTTACCAGGTGGAGTTAGAAGCTTTCCTTCTAGCGCTGTGGTGTAGTCCCTTGCTGCCTGTGGCTTCTGTCAATGTCCTCACAGTTCTCTCTGTCCTCCTTAAAGGTGGGACACTAACCCATATGACAGGTGGCTCGAGCCTTTTTACAGGGTCTCTATCATGACCCGGGCTCTATGCGCCACTGTGTGTCCAGGTGTTAGGGTGGACAGGTGACATGTAGTCCGGCTGTCCTGCCGATTTCTGCTGTAAGTCTTGGAGTCCCTCAAAACCTCAGTCGTCCGGCTACCGGTGTCTGCGCTCTGTAGGAGGTAGCCCAGTCACAGCTGTCCTCCCCAGTTCTCACTCTCCTCCGCTTCAGTTCTCCAACATGCTCTCTACAATACATTTGTCTTTCTCTTTCTTTAGGAGCTGCAGCACCCTAGTGGCTGCACGGCCTTTTAGCTTCCTTTTAGCTTCCTTCTCCTCTGTCACTCTGACAGGAACTCTCTCTCAGACTGGCTGACTTTCCCTCCAGACCAGAATATATATATATATATATATATATATATATATATATATATATATATATATATATATATATATATAGGAGCCACTCACAAGCTGGAACAGAGCTCCCCCTTCTGGCCTGGAGTGTGAACACATATGCTTGTGTGTACCTGAAAGAGAAGATCCTCCCTCGCTTCCAAGCGTGACATCACTCTCCCTGTGAGGAAAGCAATGCCACTGTGACAACCAGGAACCTGGGATGTCACATATATGTAATGTAGTATGAGTGTATTAATAAACAGTACTCACCTACCTCCGCATTCTCTGGAGTCCAGCGCCATTCTGCTACCCTTCTCAGTCATTTCACCACTCTCCAGACTATCTGGGTCACGATGTGACTTTTACAGTACGAGTCTGTGGGGTGTCAGAACAAAGCTCCATAATCTTAAATTGTAAGAGAGACTTCCAGCTCACACATAGAGCAGAGTGAGCTGGCTAATTGTCATTGTGGTGCTGTCACTGAGAAGAGGAGCAGAACAGCACTGGATACTGGAGAATATGGGGCCTTGTTCTGATGCTCCATAGACTTACATTGTAAAAGTCACTTCATGGTCATGCAGGACGCAGTGTGACCCAAAGAGTCTGGAGAGTAGTGAAGTCATTGGAAGAGGAGCAGAACGGCGCTGGACTCCTGAGAAAGTGGCGGTACATGAATATTTGAATACACTCACACTACATTGCATGCACATATACACATTTAATGAAACAAAAACTTAATGGGAGGATTTTTAGATCTTATAGTCATACAACTTTATCAACTGTAAAGTGTTATGATTCCCTTTTTAGGGCGTTTGTAAGGATCTGTCCACATGGACATATGGTAGTGTTATGGGCAGCAGGGTGGCTCAGTGCTTAGCAATGTTGCTTTTCAGCGCTGTGGTCTTGGGTTCATATCCCACCAAGGACAACATCTATAAGAAATGTGTATGTTCTCTCCATGTTTGCGCGGGTTTCCTCCGAGTTCTCTGGTTTACTCTCATACTACAGAGACATGTTCATAGGGAGTTTTTGAATGTGAGCCCCACTGGGGACAGTGATCACGATATCTGTAAAGCATTGTGGTATATGATGGCGCCATATAAGTAAGCATAGTAAATAAATGTTATACATGCGTTATTTGCTGCAGATTTTCTACAGATTTCACTTGATATCTGCATCAATTTCTGCCCCCCAAAAAAGGGGACAATCTGCTCATTTGAAAATCCACAGCATGCCCTCAAATCCACACTGATTGTATTGATATTGTAGTGTAAATTGCCACAGGTTTTCTGCGCCATGTCTGAACATAGCCTAATATTAGACTATATATTTTGTGACGACTTATGACATCAATAGAGGAGGAACCCGGTAACACTATCACCAAATGGAGAACGTATGTCTGGAGAATGAACTGCATAGACTGTACAAATTACTTTGTAGGCATTAACTAAATGCAGGCTGTCATTATTATCCCAGTTTTCTAGGTCATGTTACTTAATGAATCTAGGTCTTAGTGTAAAAATACTACATCCGTGATTTACATCTGGAGACCCCATACACGTGACTAATGCATAGCGTCCCCCCAGGGGCTTTACGCTGTAGTGAAGTGACCTGGATTTTAGTCTCCTTTACCATATCAGTTCCTCTGGTTCTTCTCTCCTATAACCCATTCACTGCTGGACGCATTCATTCTTCTCACAACCTGCCAGCCTTTTACAATCTACACATTGTAAATGAAGAATGCCTTTGTAATACAAGGGCAGAACACTTTTTTAAAACCGTTGAATGTGTCACTATAACAGCCATCATTATCCCCCTAGGTAACATGATTGCTAGTCTTAATATTTGTATTTATTTGTTATAAGGCCCAGTTTCCGCTCGCTCATGCTGTCCTTGTTGCACCGCGTGGTGAGTTCATGTAGGCGTTGGTTGCCTGGTAACCAGAACTGATCAAGCAGAGTGCTAACGACTGAGCAAATAGGTGCAATACTCACGATGCCGAGATTAACCCCGTTTCCTTCGTTCCTCATTTATAGGAAATGTGCTTTAAAAATAACCTTGAATTATGCATTTGCAAATCAATAAAGATGCAAGTTACATCCATTCTGCATTGTGGCTTAGAGCAAAGCTGTGTGTAAGAGAAACCTCAGGCTACAAAACCCCAAATTAGACAGCAAAATATTTTATTGCGAAAACTGGAATCAAGACAGACAATATCATTCTGAAACATTTGTACATTGACTAAGATGACGATTGATTGACTGTAGCGGTCACATGTTGATGTGACGACATCACTGCAGCAGGGGGATTTATCAGGTAACATAGTAACATAGTTTTTAAGGTTGAAGGAAGACTTTAAGTCCATCTAGTTCAACCCATATCCTAACCTAACATGCCCTAACGTGTTGATCAAGAGGAAGGCAAAAAAAAACCCATGTGGCAAAGAGTAAGCTCCACATTGGGGAAAAAATTCCTTCCCAAATCCACATATGGCAATCAGACTAGTTCCCTGGATCAACGCCCTATCAAGGAATCTAGTGTATATAACCTGTAACATTATACTTTTCTAGAAATTCATCCAGTCCCCTCTTAAATTTTAGTAATGAATCACTCATTACAACATCATAAGGCAGAGAGTTCCATAGTCTTGCTGCTCTTACAGTAAAGAATCTGCGTCTGTTATTATGCTTAAACCTTCTTTCCTCCAGACGTAGAGAATGCCCCCTTGTCCCCGTCTCAGGTCTACGAGTAAAAAGATCATTAGAAAGGTCTTTGTACTGTCCCCTCATATATTTATACAGTTGCGGGCAAAAGTATTGACACCCCTGCAATTCTTTCAGATAATACTCAGTTTCTTCCTGAAAATGATTTCAAACACAAATTCTTTGCTATTATTATCTTCATTTAATTTGTCTTAAATGAAAAAACACAAAAAGAATTGTCCTAAAGCCAAATTGGATATAATTCCTCAACAAAAACATAAAAAAGGGGGTGGACAAAATTATTGGCACTGTTCGAAAAATCATGTGATGCTTCTCTAATTTGTGTAATTAACAGCACCTGTAACTTACCTGTGGCACCTAACAGGTGTTGGCAATAACTAAATCACACTTGCAGCCAGTTGACATGGATTAAAGTTGACTCAACCTCTGTCCTGTGTCCTTGTGTGTACCACATTGAGCATGGAGAAAACAAAGAAGACCAAAGAACTGACTAAGGACTTGAGAAACCAAATTGTGAGGAAGCATGAGCAAACTCAAGGCTACAAGTCCATCTCCAAAGACCTGAATGATCCTGTGTCTACTGTGCGCAGTGTCATCAAGAAGTTTAAAGCCCATGGCACTGTGGCTAACCTCCCTAGATGTGGATGGAAAAGAAAAATTGACAAGAGATTTCAACACAAGATTGTGCGGATGTTGGATAAAGAACCTCGACTAACATCCAAACAAGTTCAAGCTGCCCTGCAGTCCAAGGGTACAACAGTGTCAACCCGTACTATCTGCCGGCGTCTGAATAAAAAGGGACTGTATGGTAGGAGACCCAGGAAGACCCCACTTCTTACCCCGAGACATAAAAAAGCCAGGCTGGAGTTTGCCAAAACTTACCTGAAAAAGCCTAAAACGTTTTGGAAGAATGTTCTCTGGTCAGATGAGACTAAAGTAGAGCTTTTTGGGCAAAGGCATTAACATAGAGTTTGCAGGAGAAAAAAAGAGGCATTCAAAGAAAAGAACACGGTCCCTACAGTCAAACATGGAGGAGGTTCCCTGATGTTTTGGGGTTGCTTTGCTGCCTCTGGCACTGGACTGCTTGACCGTGTGCATGGCATTATGAAGTCTGAAGACTACCAACATTTTTGCAGCATAATGTAGGGCCCAGTGTGAGAAAGCTGGGTCTCCCTCAGAGGTCATGGGTCTTCCAGCAGGACAATGACCCAAAACACACTTCAAAAAGCACTAGAAAATGGTTTGAGAGAAATCACTGGAGACTTCCAAGGTGGCCAGCAATGAGTCCAGACCTGAATCCCATAGAACACCTGTGGAGAGATCTAAAAATGGCAGTTTGGAGAAGGCACCCTTCAAATATCAGGGACCTGGAGCAGTTTGCCAAAGAAGAATGGTCTAAAATTCCAGCAAAGCATTGTAAGAAACTCATTTATGGTTAACGGAAGCGGTTGGTCACAGTTATTTTGGCTAAAGGTTGTGCAACCAAGTATTAGGCTGAGGGTGCCAATACTTTTGTCTGGCCCATTTTTGAAGTTTTGTGTGAAATGATCAATGTTTTGCTTTTTTCTTCATTCTATTTTGTGTTTTTTCATTTAAGACAAATTAAATGAAGATAATAATACCAAAGAATTTGTGTTTGCAATCATTTTCAGGAAGAAACTGAGTATTATCTGACAGAATTGCAGGGGTGTCAATACTTTTAGCCACAACTGTACATTGTAATAAGATCACCCCTTAGCCTTCTTGTCCACTACCTGGGCAACCCCTTAAAAATAAAGTCATCCTGATAAGATAAGATAAAATAAAAATCACATGCTCACCTTCTGATCTGGCACCATTCCAATGATGTTGGGTCTCATGGGCTCATGTGACATTATTATGTCTCATGAGCCCTGCAGACTATCAGTGGCCACTATTGAGCTCAAAAGGGGTCACTAATTTTCTGTAGGACTCAGGTGGCAAAACAATGTCAAACAGTCTGGCAACGCCGATGCTTGAGTTGAGTTTGCAGGACTCTGGTCGAGAGTCCACATTGGTACTCCATAGCAGTCGGACTAGGGAAGTGTCAACTTGCTCAGCTGGCACATGAATGGCAACATCCTCGGTGCCTCTTGTTATTACTAGATCACCACAACATCATAACGTGCCTTGCGCCGTGCTGGCGAAGAAGTTGGTGTAGCTGCCATGGAGTATCGATGCTGACTTCAGACCTGGTTCTGTGGATCTTTTTACTCTACTCACTGGGCAGAGCGCATTATCTTACTGAAAGTGTTGTCATGAGTTTGAACTACAGCAATGTTTGAGTTGGTAATATATGGCAAAATAAAGTCCGCAAAAATGCCAGAAAATTGCCCAGAGCATCATGCTGAATTACACACAATCGATAAGCAGACCACCTTCCTCCATTGCTCTTTGGTCTAGTTCTGATGCTCACATTTCCATTAGATGCACTTTTGGCAGTATCTGTAAGTGTCATGTGTTGAATCTCCTGTGTATTTCTGTAAGATGCAGCTTCATATTAGTTGCAATTATTTTATAAACTAAACCAGCAAACTAGGCTTTACTTTCCCGATGTGATGAATAAGCCATCCCTCCCTCGCAGTATGATTCTCTTCACACGTAATTAACCACAAGAGATATGTAAACTTTAACTTACAAACCCTGTAAGAGGTTAGTGAAATCACAATGTTCTATGTGGACAGTAGGGGCCTGATTCATTAAGGTGTGTATGGCTAAATTCTAGTGTAAAACACCTTAAAAAGTTGCAAAACATTTGCCAACTCAGAAGCTATTGCAAAGATTTTTCAACTTTTGATGTTTTCAGTCCATCCAATTCATGACATTTTACATAAGTTTAGTTGTGTAAAATTTTCCAGAAATATATTCCAGTCCTTGACTGGAGTACATCACTGGGCACTTGTAACACACAAATAAATATATTATGTGTGTATGCATCCTACTGCTGAACGCCCTTATACTAAGAATAGTGTGGACAATGCTGGTCTTAATGAATTGGCCCCTATATGTGATGAATTTCTTATTGGTATACATACTAGACTGCTTAAACGGAACCTGTCTCATTGGAAAATGCTATTTACTTACAGATATAAAGCTAATTGCAGATGTATAGAGTTACAATGTTTCCTGTCCACCTCACTGAAAGTGCAGTTATGATAAAAATTTCAGATCTCTCCATTCTTTATAGGTGTAAAAATTTGCAAAATCGGCAGTGTATGAAATACTTATTTTCCACTCTGTATTTCCTCCCAGAGGCCGGTTTTCAGTCATATGGCGGTGCACGTAGCTGCTATAGTCACCATTCTTAGCACCATTCACTATACTGTGAATGGCAGCAGTAAGCACGTTCGGCACTTTGATTGACAGCTTGTTCTGCAGTGCATATGTGCAGAACCCGCTGTCAATCAATATGCTGAATGGTCACTGTACCCACTGCCCCATGACTGAAAGCAGGCAGCTTCTGGGAAGAAATAAGTAAATTTTCTCTTAGTAGCCGCACTTTCAGTAATTTGACTGGGCAGAGATGTAAAGCTATAAATCTGCACATTAACCTATAACTGCAGGTAAATAGCATTTTCTACGGTGACAGGTTCCCTTTAAAGATGTTGCTTTTTTTTGTCACGACTTCAGAAAACCTCAGCCACAACATAGGAATGCAACCTCCAGAATGTTATCCAGATCCTAGAATAACTTTAGTAATAGATTTATTTAGCAAGGAAACTTCGCATCAGCATCTGTCAGAACAGAGAATGTAGCATTTTGACAGTTGCAGCACATTGTCTGTGAATAAAGAAACAAAATGTTCTAAAGGGAGATTGAAAGGGAAACTGAATTGTCCTTACTTATGAAATATGCTAAGCACAGTGGGTCTTATTCCTGTGATACAGTTTATTAATTGAATTAGTGCTCAGTACCAGTATCTTCAAAGCGTTTTACCTTCTCAATTCACAGCTTTAGCTTCAGCCTTCATTAGGAATACTCCAAGGCCTTTGTCACTTTCGCACATTCTTTAACCACATGCACACGTTGAGTGTTTGGTGAGTTTTTTACCTCAGTATCGGTGAACCAAAACCAGGAGTGGGTGATAAATACAGAAGTGGTGACGTGTTTCTATTATACTTTTCCTCTGATTGTTCCACTCCTGGTTTTGGCTTACAGATACTGAGGTAAAATTCACTAAATACTCAACGTGTGGACGTGGCCTAAGTGTTTGTGTCTTAGGGTTCGTTTACGCCTGGGGTGCAAAACCTTTTCTCATCCAAAGGCTACAATGTCATATTGAATGGCTTTCAAGGGCCTCAGTAAAACTGAAAGGGGTATTACCTTTTTGTTGGTATATCAAAAGTATATTTAGAGATTTAGGTTTCACTACCAAGACTCCTACATATCTGGAGAATGGGGTGCTCTTTTCCCCAAATCTGTACTCTCGAGATCCAGCAGACATAATTGTCTCCATTGAAGACTATGAGTGTTGTAGCTGGCTGCATTTCACAATTTTCTTAATATAGAATAGTGAGAGCTGGCTGGATAAGTCACATATGCCGGTTTGGAGTGATAGTTAGGGGTCAGGAAAGCCTAGTCTCTTAATGTATGAGGGACGCAGCGATGGCTACACAGTGCTCTATTCATGCTTTCCCATCTCTTCTCATGAGCAGGGTGCTATTCTTCTTCCTTTTGACATGAAAACTACTATATACAGAAGGATGGGGGTAGCACAAAATGTCATGGTGGGCTACCTGTTATGCACCTATGGTTTGCACGTGAACCAACTGGTAGCACTAAACGACTGTCAATCAGTAACCATTGATCGATTGAGCCTGTCTATGTAGCAGACAGCACTAAACCATCCTGAATGATCTGTAATTACCGTAATCGTTCTCTGTTCCTAGGCTGCCATTGTCTTAAATAGAACAATGCGCTGTTGAGAACAATGATTTTTAATCAAGCTTAAAAATCATTTCTCCTGATGAACGAGCATTTTGTTTGTTTATTGAAGTGATTGGCAGTCTTTTTAAACTGCTAGATTATTATAAAATGAAAGCTACTAGTGTTCACAGTAATCTTTCAGTGTAAATGCAACTTTAGGATTGGTAGAATTCCCAAGTGGTTAGAAAGCCACCAATCTGACTTTTATGGTATTTTCAGAATTAACTGATAACACCATTGGACCAACTGTCCAGTTGGTCATTCGGCCCCGACTTTCTGTAGGATCATGCTACAGGCTAAAAGCTATCAAAACAATCCCAGAAAGCATCATGGTGACAGGTAGTAATATGCACGGTGTTCTAGTCTGAGACACTTTTGGTAGATTGTGTTAATACTTATATTTTAGGCCAACACAATTTGATTAAATAAGACCTCGCACTGGAATTTTTTAATTTTAGCAGAGTACCTCCTCCAATTGTTCCACTGCTTCTGGGACAGGTTTTTTTGTGGCTCTCTATTCCAAAGTTATATTCCCCTGTAATAATGATGTAACTTTTTCCTTTAATAAATTAGGCGCATACCACAGAAATTCTGTTGTAGAGGAGAAAAAGCAAACACCCATAGAGAACTTTTGTGTTTATACGCCCAGTTGATTGAATGAAACATCTTTATTAATGGAGGGGCACAATAGAAAAAAGAAAAACTGTTCTCTAATCAATGGAACATCCACTATTGGAGGAGGAATACTGTTTAAAAAAAAAATCAGTGAAAGGTTTATTAGAGCAGGTGTGAACAGGATGGTGACGTTCACTTGTAATCTGCCCACCCACTCTTCTGTTCGGCAGCCATTTGGAAGAGAAGCATCAGGTAAAAAAGGTCTACTGGATATCGCTCAACAATGTCTGCATCATTACAGGGGTAGCAAACAATGGCTGTACAAGAACTGGAAATTTACTGTAACTGCTGATATTTTTTAGTTTAGAACTACCAATTACTTTTGCCAATTTTTTTGATTCATTGGTTTTCCATGCAATTGATTTTTAATATTATTCAGCTCCAGTACTGCAGGGATAGCCTTAACACCTTAACGACCATCGATACGCCTTTTAACGGCGGCAGTTAAGGGTACTTATTCTTCAATGTCGCTTTTTAACTGCACTGAGAAATAAGGTTATAGTGCCCCCAGAATCGGAAATTATCCTGTGGTGTCAGCTACATGATTCGGGTCGGTTTTTACTGTCCCCAGTATTGCGATCACCGTTATTCACCGAATAACAGCGACCGCAAAAAAAAAATCTGATTTCCCATTTATTCCTCCAGTCTACCCCGGTCCCTCCGGTTCTGTCCCTAGGCCCTCGGGTTAGATCTAGGGTAAGGTTTGGGCTGGGGTCAGGGTTGGGTCTAGGGATAAAGTTAGGGTTGGAGCTAGGGTTAGGGTTGAGCTAGGGTTAGGGTTGAGGCTAAGGTTAGAGAGAGGGTTAGGGTTGGGGTTAGGGTTGTGTTGGTGTTAGGTTTGTGGCGTTGGGGATAGGATGATGTTGGGGTTAGGATTGTGGTTAGGGTTGGGATTAGGGTGTGTTGGAGATAGGGTTGGGAATGTGTTAGGGTTGGAGTTAGAATTGGGGGGTTTCCACTGTTTAGGTACATTAGGTGGTCTCCAAACACGACATGGCGCCCACCATTGCTTCCAGCTAATTTTACATTCAAAAAGTCAAACGATGCTCCATCCTAACTGAGCCCTGCCATGTGCCCAAACACTGGCTTTCCCCCACATACGGGGTATCAGCGTACTCAGGAGAAATTGCACAACAAATTTTGTGGTCCATTTTCTCCCGCTACCCTTGTGAAAATAAAACGTTTGGTTCCAAAGTAAATTTTTTGTGAAAAAAGTAAAATGTTAATTTTTTCCTTCCACATTGCTTTAGTTCTCGTGAAGCACCTGAAGGGTTAATAAACTTCTTCTATGTGGTTTTGCGCACCTTGAGGGGTTCAGTTTTTAGAATGGTGTACTTTTGGGTATTTTCTGTTATATTGACCTCCCCAAACTCACTTCAAATGTGAGGCGATCCCTAAAAAAATGATTTTGTAAATTTTGTAAAAATGAGAAATCGCTGGTCAACTTTTAACCCTTATAATGTCCTAACAAAAAAATTATTTTTCCAAAATTGATTTAAAGTAGACATGTTGGAAATATTATTTATTAACTATTTTGTGTGACATAACTCTGATTTAAGGGCACAAAAATTAAAAGTTTAAAAATTGCAAAATTTTAAAACATTTTGCCAAATTTCATAAATAAATGCAAGTCATATCAAAGAATTTTTACCATTAACATGAAGTACAATATGTCACGAAAAAAACAATCTCAGAATCAGTGGGATACGGTGAAGCATTCCAGAGCTATAACCTCATAAAGTGACAGTGGTCAGAATTGTAAAAATTGGCTTGGTCATTAGGTACAAAATTGGCTCTGTCACTAAGGGGTTAATAATGCTAACTGCATTGAAAGAATTGTAAGAGTTGTAAGGTTAGTGCAAATGTATTTTTTAATAAAAATTCAAATCACCTTTTTTTTCAATATCTACATTCTGTCTTACATTTTTAAGGGAATCTGTCAGATGATTCATCCAGCCTGTTGTGTCCCATGAATGGAAACAATTTGTATACTTTCTATGTTATGCATTTAATTTTGCTGTTGCTAGGGATAAGCTCTGCCCTCTGAAGTTTGTCCCTTAGTCTCTCCTGTAGTTGATGATGTTAGAACTTGCTCCTACCTTTTTCCTCATTATCAGTTTGCTGTAGCCATCTTTGATGCACATGTATACTTCTCTGTTTGGGTTTACTCTTTCCACCTGCTGCATTGTACTTAATACAATATTTCAGAGAATATCAACTCTGTTTCTCCTGGACTCTTATTACAAGTCACTGCTAGATGAGTTGGCACTGTCTGAGGAAGCCTAGCATGTGAGTACAACAATCATACAGTTATCTAAGGGATTTATGGCTAAGGATTTAGAGACTCATACTGCCTTGAAGAGTCTGAATAGTGGAAAGAGTGGCCTGCCATCAAGAACAGTATACAGCTTACAGTCCAGAGAAAGGATAAAGATAGTTGTGAGATACAGCAGCTTCATAGAGTCTGCAAACACTGCCTGTGTTGCTTATAAATTGCAACATTGTATGTGAGCTCCACTGCAGCTAGGAGCAGAATAGCCCCCACCCTTGCATTCCTGTGTATAATGGAAAATACAGGAAGAATTTCTAATTCTCTGCCTGATTTACAACAACAAGAAAAAGACACAGGATCTCATGCATCCTTCAGTGAAAGATACAAACGCTTGACTAAACCTACATGGAAAGTCAAAGACAACCTAGAAACCCCCAAATGTGAATTATTTTCCAGTGTAACTTCCCTATGGGAAAGGGTGCAGAATCAAGTGACTGTCTTATATATGCTTGATGCTCATGAGTTACCACCAGAGGGAACCCTGGAATGATTGTAGTCAGCATACCAGTCTTTCAAGGACACTTCTGAGAAATATACCTCTGTCTTGGTGAGACTAAACACGCCAGAGTCTCAAAAGGAACTTCAGAGCTTTCAACAACTCAATTCTGAACAAGACTGCACTGTTAACGACATTGTGAATAAAATGTAAGCAAAAATCGTGCAGATGTCAGAAGTGTCATCTCACAAATCCAGGTCCGCTAGGTACTCAAAGCACTCATCCAGATCAAGTGCATCAAAATTTTCTACCCTCAGTGATCCAAGAAGCATCGTTTCTCCTTGTGGAGAGTGACATGTTAAGCATGTCGAGGTGAGGAGACTTAAAGCCGCAATGGTCCTCTGGGAAGTGCCACCTATTGGAAGTAGCAATCCTAAAAGTCAATGTCAATCCTTTAACGAGCCTTGTCACATGACTTAGGATAAAAGCCAAACCAGAATCTCAATTTGCAGACACTGTGTTTCGAGGTACTGCCCCTCGTCAGTGCAAAGTGGAGATCTGGTTTGGCTGACTGAGAGGCGTCTGACTGGGATCCAAGAAGTATAATTTCTCCTTGCGGAGAGTGACATGTTAAGCATGACGAGGTGAGGAGACTTAAAGCCGCAATGCTCCTCTGGGAAATATGCAAATTGTCTCTTCAGAGAGGAAGAGGACTAGAACTCTAGTGCCACCTATTGGAAGTAGCAATCCAGTGAACAGCTTATAAGAGCATGTGCCAAAGCGGAGACTACGAAAGTGTAAGCCATCTTCGCCCAAAGGAAAGCAGAGATGGAATCTGAATCTGCACGCAAGAAGGCAGAGATGGAAGCTGAATCTGCATGCAAGAAGGCAGACATGGATGCGTTGACAGCAAGGCCAGAAGCCGAGGCTGCACGTAAGAAGGCTGAAATAGAATTCCTAGAGAAGGAATGCAAACATAACACAGCCATGGCAAGGTTAAAGGTCTTTGAACAAGCTCTAAGTGGGAGTCAAGGGGACAGTATCAGCTTGTGTGAGATCGATACAGGAGACCCCCTTAAGCGCACAAGAGACTATGTACTAAGCCAAAACAACAAACCACCTATCAACACTAATGTTCCTGTCAGTTCCGACACTTCTCCAAGGCACCAAGATGCTGATCTACCTGCAACTCCCAGCATTCAAGGTCAGTCCAATGCACAACCAATGCCCATACCTTAGTCTCATTCACGCTCCAACACGCAGCCAAATATTGCACCTCAGCTAACTCCATATGCTGACATCTACATGCAACCTAACATGATGGCAAGTCACTATACTTTGACAACCGCATAGCTCCAGCCTCGCATACGACAGAGACTGTATACACCGGTATAACTGGTTGTTGGGTTAAATACTTATCCCGCTCCATACTTCCCCATGTTCCTGAACCAAGAAACTACAACCAAAGTGAACAGCACTACTCAACCAGCAAGGGAGCTCCCAAAGTCAGAAAGAACAGACATGTCCGACTTTGCGAGGTACATGATTCGCCGAGAACTCACCAACACTGGTCTCACAAGGTTCGACGAACAACCCAAAAACTACAGAGGGTGGAAATGTGCCGTTAAAACTGCAACTATTGACCTCGGCATTACTGCTACTGAAGAGCTGGATCTGCTGATCAGGTGGCTGGGACCACGTTCCACAGAGTGAATCAAGAGATTCAGATCTGTTTACTTCAGCGATCCAGTGGCTGGTCTCACGACCGCATAGGACAGACTAGAGAAAGGTTTCGGCATTCCTGAAGCTATAGAAGACGCACTGCTCAAACAATTACAGGATTTTCCTAAAATATCCGGCAAGGACTCTTCAAAATTCCAGGAACTCAGTGACCTGCTGTTCGAACTCCAGCTGGCCAAGACAGACACACATCTACCTGGCCTCAGCTACCAGGACACCGCACGTGGGGTGAAACCCATAGTCGCCAAGCTGCCATATAATGTGCAAGAAAGGTGGACTATGTGAGGGACATGATATAAAAAGGAACACCAGGTGTCCTTTCCTCCATTCTCTTACTTCTGCAAGTTCATCAAAGACATTGCAGAGCATAAGGTTGACCCAATCTTCACCTGTGGAGAACCCACCGGGGTACAGCATTATCCGCTCCCAAATATGAGAGCCCTCATCAAATTTATATAAAACGTAGAGGCCCAGTATCGGTAAAAAAGACTGACATTCTTCCCACACCAGCATCAGTTACTGACAAGGGCGACAAGGGTGAAAGAGTCAAGAATCCAAACTGTCAGTGTTCCATCCACAAGACGCCACATCCGGTACGGCTTCAGAAAGAAACCGCTCCAAGAATGCAAGGAGCTGACCTTGAATGCTGGGAGTTGCAGGTAGATCAGCATCTTGGTGCCTTGGAGAAGTGTCGGAACTGACAGGAACATTAGTGGTGATCGGTGGTTTGTTGTTTTGGCTTAGTACATAGTCTCTTGTGCGCTTAAGGGGGTCTCCTGTATGGCGGGGAGAGTACAGGCCAAACAGCAAGTCATCTCACAGTATCTTCTTCATGCACAGAAGTCTGCAGAGAAGGTCTTTGGGACAAGTCTTGTGTGAAGATCTGCCTGGTAAAGGTAAATCCCAAGAGTCACCCAGAAAAGGCCGTGAAGGTGTATAGCATCCTGGACGATCACAGCAATCGATCACTAGCAAGGTCAGAACTTTTTGATCTGTTCGATTTAAAAGGAAGTGCCTACCCCTACACCTTAGGCACCTGCAACGGCATCTCATAAGTCTTCGGAAGAAGGGCCAATGGTCTCATGGCAACGTCTCTTAAAAATACCATAGAAATACCTCTACCCACACTCGTTGAGTGCAATCAGATACTAACACCGGAAGCCGCTCTTCATCACCCTCACATAAAGACTATAGCCAGCGAGATTCCAACTCTCGATCACAACACAGAAATCCTGATTCTACTTGGGAGAGACATCCTCAATTTACACAAGGTACGTCAGCAAATCAACGGTCCTCACGATGCACGGTTTGCTCAACGCTTCGAACTAGGCTGAGTGATCATAGGAAACGTCTGCGTGGACAAAATGAAGAGACCTAATGCTATCTTCTCCTACAACACGCGCATCTTGCCAAATGGTCGCAGCACTTATTTCCAGCCATACCCGCATCGTTAATCGGTGAAAGAGAAACTGAGCGACACCGAGTGGCATCGGTCACCATTTGACAGTGCAAACACAGACCGTCCCTGGGACGATGACATCGGGTCAACGGTATTCAATTCCACAAGTGAAGACAACAAGTTGGCACCCACAAGAGAAGATAAGGAATTTATATGGGTTATGGACAAAGAATTAGCTCAAGACAACTCCAACAGCTGGGTGGCTCTGTTACCCTTTCATTCTCCAAGACCAAGGTTGGCAAACAATCTGCAGCAAGCAACAGCAAGGTTCTCTACTCTAAAGCACACTAAAGGTCTTAGAACAACTCCAAGTTTCATGTTGTTACTCTGTAAAATCTTCTTCTGTTGCCACCAGAAGAAAAGTCCACAGTTTCTCCGACGCATCTATAGAAGCCATAGCCACAGTAGCCTATCTGAAGACCTTGGGAGCTCACAATGAAGTGCACTGTGGTTTCATTCTAGGTAAGGCCAAACTAACCCCTAAACCTGCACACTCAGTACCAAGGCTTGAACTATTTCTTCCGCAGTATTGGCGGCAGAAATCGCTGAAGTAGTGAAAGACGAAATGGACATTGCAATCGATTCCTTTACATTCTACACAGATAATAGAGTGGTACTTAGATATATACAGTATATATAACCAAACAAAACAATTCTACATCTATGTGAGTATTAGGGTAGAGCGCATCAGACGTTTTGCTACTCCAGAGCAGTGGCATCACATCCCCTCTGACCTAAACCCAGCTGACCGAGGAATGAGACTCACAGCTGCATCCAAGCTCGGTGACAACATGTGGCTGACACCTCCAAGTATCCTATACTAGGATACCTACGATAACTACGTCAGCAATGCATGAGCTGATCGATCCAGAATCTGACGAAAAAATTAGGCCAACTATCTCCACACACTATACTTCAATGACATCAAGGCTGAAGTTGAAATCTCATAGTTTTGAACGCTTCTCAAGTTGGTCATCCGCCGTACGAGCCGCGGCTTGTCTTACTCACATCACTCATTGCTTTACCAAAGACAAGTCTTCAGGGTGCCGCTGCTGGCACATGTGCAAGGGTCATCCTACCGTCGAAGACATGGAACAAGCTGCACAAGTTATCATCAGGTGCGTACAACAAGAAGTATATCACCATGAGATTGACAGTATTACGAAAGGTGTCAACCTCTCCAAAACCAGTACTCTCCTTGACCTGAACCCAGGGCTCGATCACAGCAAACTGCTGAGAGTATGCAGTCGCATAGGGAAATCTGAACTGCTCTATAAGGAACAGAACCCTATTATCATCCCGGGTCAGCACTACCCGGTTATTGAAGCCATGGACTCTTCTTGCTTCATCAATGCCCTAAGAAGATTATTTTCCATCCGTGGGCCTGCTACACAACTGTGGAACTAACTTTGTAAGGGCTTCCAAGGAATTAGACAACTTCTTGACCAATAGCGGCTGCATCTGGGTGTTCAATCCTCCACACTCATCACAGATGGGTGGATCCTGGGAATGCTTGATTGGAATTGCACGAATAATTCTTGATTCCATGTTGCTGAACCACAAGCTTCCTCTCACCCATGAAGTGCTGGTCACATTCCTCGCAGAGGTGTCAGGTATAATAAATGCCAGACCTATGGTTCTGGTATTATGGAACCCCAATGCTCCAATGATTCACACGCCAGCTACTCTCCTTACGCAGAAGATTGGAGCTTTTCCAGTCCCTCACGGAGACTTTGATCACATAGACATTTTCAAAACGTCAATGGAAGCAGGTACAACATCTGTCTAATGTATTCTGGCACAGTGGGAAGACTGAATATCTGCTTCAAAACAGTTACAAATAGTGTTGAGCGATACCTTCCGATATCGGAAAGTATCGGTATCGGAAAGTATCGGCCGATACCGTCAAAGTATCGGATCTAATCCGATACCGATACCCGATCCCAATGCAAGTCAATGGGACGAAAATATCGGAATTAAAATAAACCCTTTCTTAACTTGTAGGTTCATTCTACATGAAGGAAAACAACTAAGAATAATGTAGGATGTATTGGGGGACTTGGCGGAGACATTAAAGGCACAGAGGTTTAGCCCAATCTAATAGAATAGCAGGATTTTGTTTTGTTTTTTATGACGTTCGGCGTTAGAAAGATTTTGACTATGTTAATTTTTTTTTTATTTTGTCAGATATTGATGTTTCACTACTTCCATGCCCTTCACCTTCTTTTTTACTTCTCCCACACTTTCTTCTTCATTATCCTCATCATCAGCTTCTTTGACATCAACTTTTTCACCTTATTCATCTTCTTCTTCATCTTCTACCTATTATTTTTTTTGTTACATACATTGTTCATATTCTTTTTATTTTACTATTATCTTCTTCATATTCAACTTCTTCATCATATTCTTATTTGTGACAGGCATTCCCGTAGTTGTTATCTATAAAAGTTTGAAGATTACACCTTCCGTTCTGCCTGTCACAAAACAGTTACATTTGTCCGCGTTCAGTTTGGCCTGCATCATCAGGCTTTATCCAGGGGCACCACGAGGAGGAACGGACTCACCCCCATACACTGCTTAGTCTTCTTCTGCTTATAATTTAGATAATATCTTTTGCTCTGATATTTAGTCTTATGCTTAATGTTCTTCTGCTCTTTGTTCTGCAGCCTCTTGTTCTTCTGCTTCTCGGTCTTCCAGGTCGTCGTCGTCTCCAGGGTCGTCGTCTCCGGGGTCGTCGTCATCGGGGTGGTCTTCAGGGTCATCGTCTCCAGGGTCGTCGTCATCTCAGTGGTTGTCGTCTCTGGTGTCGTCGTCATCTTAGGGGTGGTGTTCCGGGTCGTCGTCTTTAGGGTCTTGAACTTGGAAATGTAGCAGAAGGTACAAGTAGGCTGAGAAAATGCCGAGAAACAGCTGATGGAACTGGAACTCGGATGGCTACCCGAAGGTCCAAGAGCCAATGGAACTACCGAGGACCAGCTGACGTTACTGGAACCCGGTTACTAAGCAGGAGGTACCCGTGCTGAAAGCACTACCAAGGACCACCTGACATTGGTGGAACTCAGATACCCAGAGGGAGGCAGCTAAGCCAAAGGCTCTGCCCGGAACCAGCTGATGGTACTGGAACCAGGATGGGGAGCAGAAGGTACAAGAGCAAAAGACACTGCCGAGAACCAGCTGACGGTACTGGAACCCGGATGGGTAGCCGAAGGTCCAAGAGCCAATGGAACTACCGAGGACCAGCTGACGTTACTGGAACCTGGTTACTAAGCAGGAGGTACCCGTGCTGAAAGCACTACCAAGGACCACCTGACGTTGGTGGAACTCAGATACCCAGAGGGAGGCACCTAAGCCAAAGGCTCTGCCCGGAACCAGCTGACGGTACTGGAACCAGGATGGGGAGCAGAAGGTACAAGAGCAAAAGACACTGCCGAGAACCAGCTGACGGTACTGGAACCCGGATGGGTAGCCGAAGGTCCAAGAGCCAATGGAACTACCGAGGACCAGCTGACGTTACTGGAACCCGGTTACTAAGCAGGAGGTACCCGTGCTGAAAGCACTACCAAGGACCACCTGACGTTGGTGGAACTCAGATACCCAGAGGGAGGCACCTAAGCCAAAGGCTCTGCCCGGAACCAGCTGACGGTGCTGGAACCAGGATGGGGACCTATTCAAGCTTGTCTTCCTAGAGCCCCAACTAGCGGTGTTGGAGCAAAGGGTCAGCAGGGGGAGCAGAGTGTAGGCCGAAGCCTGCACTGGCGGCAGCTTTGGGTCTGTTGTGTCTGCGTGGCTGTTGCAGGACACGTTGCCGGCTACACAGCAGGGGAACAGCTGGCGGTGCTGAACCCCACTGACACATTGGCTGGTGTTTTTCTCTGTGCAGCTAGCAGTACCGGGCCCCAACTGGCGGTGTTAGAGCCCAGGCTCTGCAGGGGGAGCAGAGTGTAGGCCGAAGCCTAATTGAACCAATTTTAAAGGTAACCTTTAACCCCCCCTCAGGTGTTACAAAGTAGAAGAGCCACAGCTTATGCAGCAGTAGTGCTGCACAAGTCAAAGGTTGCTCTTTTAATTTTTCTCCTTGCACACGCTGAATGAAACACGTATAACATTTAGCCCTTTATACAGTCAAACTGTGTTGGAGGCGGGAGTTCCCTTCGTAATGAGACGCAGCACAGATGTCAAGAATCCCACCTTGGTGCTGGGCGCAGCCTCCTGAGCGTTGTTATTTGCTGTACAGGAGTCTGCGCTGTCGTTTTATCCCTTGGCCTTGCGCTGTTAGCGCTGCCCATCTTCTGGCATCATTTAATGTCGGCCGTTGCGGTTTGCGATGACCATGAATCCCAGCCCCGCAGTGTCTTGACATAGTTAAAACACTGCGGGGCTGGGATTCATGGCCTGGCGCAGTACATATGTTGGCCTCTCACACTCGGGTCCTTACACCCGCTTCAGACTGTGCGGCGTCAGCTGATCCCTTATCGCATGCCGCGGCCATGAAGCCGCACAGTCTGAGGAAGGTGGAAGGAGATGAGGGACAGGCGAACATATGCACTGCTCATGCCCATCAATCACACCCTCGCAGTCCAAATAAATAAGACACCGAGGGGCGTTGTGTCGGGCAGGGCGGCCGCAGAGGCGCAGGCAGCCAAACAATGATGCCAGAAGACGGGCAGCGCTACCAAGGGGGTTGCAGCGTGTCATTACAAAGGAAAGTCACACCTCAGGGACGGTTAAATGGTCACAGAGGACACATTTTAGACGTGTTCAGTTCCACATGTGCGAGGAGAATAAGTTTCTGAGCCACCTTGCACACATGCAGCATTACTGCTGTACAAGGTGGCTGTAAAACATACAAACACCTGGGGGAGGGGGGACAGGTTCCCTTCAATTTCAGTTCTTGTGTCTGCGTGGCTGTTGCAGGACACATTGCCGGCTACACAGCAGGGGAACAGCTGGCGGTGCTGAACCCCACTGACACATTGGCTGGTGTTTTTCTCTGTGTAGCTAGCAGTACCGGGCCCCAACTGGCGGTGTTAGAGCCCAGGGTCAGCAGGAGGAGGAGAGGGAGCAGAGTGTAGGCCGAAGCCTGCACTGGCGGCAGCTTTGGGTCTGTTGTGTCTGCGTGGCTGTTGCAGGACACGTTGCCGGCTACACAGCAGGGGAACAGCTGGCGGTGCTGAACCCCACTGACACATTGGCGAGGTGTTTTTCTCTGTGCAGCCAGCACTTCCGGACAGCAACTAGCGGTGTTGGAGCCCGGGCTCTGCAGGTGGAGCAGAGTGTAGGCCGCAGCCTGCACTGGAGCAAGTTGAAAGGGAACCTTTAACCCCCCCCCCCCCCCCAGGCGTTTGTAGCTGAAAGAGCCATCTTGTACAGCACTAATGCTGGAAAAGGTAAACTTAGCTCTTTTAATTATGGTCCTTGCACATGCTGAACCTAACACTTTTGAAATGTGTCCCCTCACACGGTTAAACCGTCCGGTCGGTGGAACTTTCCTTTGTCATGTGACGCAGCACAGCCGTCATTCTTACCCCTTTGGCGCCGTGCGCCTCCTCCTCAGCGTTGTTTGAATTTGTCCCGGAGTCAGCGCTGTTATGTTATCCCTTGGCCAGGCACACTTAGCGCTGCCCGTCTTCTGACATCATTTGGTGTCAGGATGGCTGCGCCTGTGCGGCCGCGCTGGAGGAGATCCCGCCTCGCTGTGTCATCTAATGTAATCACTCTGCGGACCTGTGATCCATGGGCATGAGCAGTGCATATTCTCGCCTCTCACTCCCCTCCCTACGGCTTCTTCAGACTGTGCGGCGTCACGGCCGTGGCATGCTATTAGGGATCAGCTGACAGCGCACAGTCTGAAGAAGGCGTAGGGAGATGAGTGAGAGGCGGAGGTTCAGATATGCACTGCTAATGTCCATGGATCACAGGTCCGCAGTGGGATTTAATCAGAAGACACTACGAGGCGGGATCTCGGCCAGCGCGGCCGCACAGGCGCAGCCATCCTGACACCAAATGATGTCAGAAGACGGGCAGCGCTAAGTGTGCCTGGCCAAGGGATAACATAACAGCGCAGACTCCGGGACAGATTCAAACAACGCTGAGGAGGAGGCGCACGTGTTATGGTTCTCAATGGCAAGAGAACATAGCCCAGCAAACATACGAACTAGCTCTTGGAAGGATGGAAACTAAACTGACCATGAACTAAACCTGCCGCACAACTAACAGTAGCCGGGTAGCGTAGCCTGCGTTTTATCCCTAGACGCCCAGCGCCGGCCGGAGGACTAACTAATCCTGGCAGAGGAAAATATAGTCCTGGCTCACCTCTAGAGAAATTTCCCCGAAAGGCAGACAGAGGCCCCCACAAATATTGGCGGTGATTTTAGATGAAATGACAAACGTAGTATGAAAATAGGTTTAGCAAAATTGAGGTCCGCTTACTAGATAGCAGGAAGACAGAAAGGGCACTTTCATGGTCAGCTAAAAACCCTATCAAAATACCATCCTGAAATTACTTTAAGACTCTAGTATTAACTCATAACATCAGAGTGGCAATTTCAGATCACAAGAGCTTTCCAGACACAGAAACGAAACTACAGCTGTGAACTGGAACAAAATGCAAAAACAAACAAGGACTAAGTCCAACTTAGCTGGGAGTTGTCTAGCAGCAGGAACATGCACAGAAAGGCTTCTGATTACAATGTTGACCGGCATGGAAGTGACAGAGGAGCAAGGCTAAATAGCGACTCCCACATCCTGATGGAAACAGGTGAACAGAGAGGATGATGCACACCAGTTCAATTCCACCAGTGGCCACCGGGGGAGCCCAAAATCCAATTTCACAACAGTACCCCCCCCTCAAGGAGGGGGCACCGAACCCTCACCAGAACCACCAGGGCGATCAGGATGAGCCCTATGAAAGGCACGGACCAAATCGGAGGCATGAACATCAGAGGCAGTCACCCAAGAATTATCCTCCTGACCGTATCCCTTCCATTTGACCAGATACTGGAGTTTCCGTCTGGAAACACGGGAGTCCAAGATTTTTTCCACAACGTACTCCAACTCGCCCTCAACCAACACCGGAGCAGGAGGCTCAACGGAAGGCACAACCGGTACCTCATACCTGCGCAATAATGACCGATGAAAAACATTATGAATAGAAAAAGATGCAGGGAGGTCCAAACGGAAGGACACAGGGTTAAGAATCTCCAATATCTTGTACGGGCCGATGAACCGAGGCTTAAACTTGGGAGAAGAAACCCTCATAGGGACAAAACGAGAAGACAACCACACCAAGTCCCCAACACAAAGCCGAGGACCAACCCGACGCCGGCGGTTGGCAAAAAGCTGAGTCTTCTCCTGGGACAACTTCAAATTGTCCACTACCTGCCCCCAAATCTGATGCAACCTCTCCACCACAGCATCCACTCCAGGACAATCCGAAGATTCCACCTGACCAGAAGAAAATCGAGGATGAAACCCCGAATTACAGAAAAAGGGAGACACCAAGGTGGCAGAACTGGCCCGATTATTGAGGGCAAACTCCGCTAAAGGCAAAAAAGCAACCCAATCATCCTGATCTGCAGACACAAAACACCTCAAATATGTCTCCAAGGTCTGATTCGTCCGCTCGGTCTGGCCATTAGTCTGAGGATGGAAAGCAGACGAGAAAGACAAATCTATGCCCATCCTAGCACAGAATGCTCGCCAAAATCTAGACACGAATTGGGTACCTCTGTCAGAAACGATATTCTCCGGAATACCATGCAAACGGACCACATTTTGAAAAAACAGAGGAACCAACTCGGAAGAAGAAGGCAACTTAGGCAGGGGAACCAAATGGACCATCTTAGAGAAACGATCACACACCACCCAGATGACAGACATCTTCTGAGAAACAGGAAGATCCGAAATAAAATCCATCGAGATGTGCGTCCAGGGCCTCTTCGGGATAGGCAAGGGCAACAACAATCCACTAGCCCGAGAACAACAAGGCTTGGCCCGAGCACAAACGTCACAAGACTGCACGAAGCCTCGCACATCTCGAGACAGGGAAGGCCACCAGAAGGACCTTGCCACCAAATCCCTGGTACCAAAGATTCCAGGATGACCTGCCAACGCAGAAGAATGAACCTCAGAAATGACTTTACTGGTCCAATCATCAGGAACAAACAGTCTACCAGGTGGGCAACGATCAGGTCTATCCGCCTGAAACTCCTGCAAGGCCCGCCGCAGGTCTGGAGAAACGACAGACAATATCACTCCATCCTTAAGGATACCTGTAGGTTCAGAATTACCAGGGGAGTCAGGCTCAAAACTCCTAGAAAGGGCATCCGCCTTAATATTCTTAGAACCCGGCAGGTAGGACACCACAAACTTAAACCGAGAGAAAAACAACGACCAGCGCGCCTGTCTAGGATTCAGGCGTCTGGCGGACTCAAGATAAATTAGATTTTTGTGGTCAGTCAATACCACCACCTGATGTCTAGCCCCCTCAAGCCAATGACGCCACTCCTCAAAAGCCCACTTCATGGCCAAAAGCTCCCGATTCCCAACATCATAATTCCGCTCGGCGGGCGAAAATTTACGCGAGAAAAAAGCACAAGGTCTCATCACGGAGCAATCGGAACTTCTCTGCGACAAAACCGCCCCAGCTCCGATTTCAGAAGCGTCGACCTCAACCTGAAAAGGAAGAGCAACATCAGGCTGACGCAACACAGGGGCGGAAGAAAAGCGGCGCTTAAGCTCCCGAAAGGCCTCCACAGCAGCAGGGGACCAATCAGCAACATCAGCACCCTTCTTAGTCAAATCAGTCAATGGTTTAACAACATCAGAAAAACCAGCAATAAATCGACGATAAAAGTTAGCAAAGCCCAAAAATTTCTGAAGACTCTTAAGAGAAGAGGGTTGCGTCCAATCACAAATAGCCTGAACCTTGACAGGATCCATCTCGATGGAAGAGGGGGAAAAAATATATCCCAAAAAGGAAATCTTTTGAACCCCAAAAACGCACTTAGAACCCTTCACACACAAGGAATTAGACCGCAAAACCTGAAAAACCCTCCTGACCTGCTGGACATGAGAGTCCCAGTCATCCGAAAAAATCAAAATATCATCCAGATACACAATCATAAATTTATCCAAATAATCACGGAAAATGTCATGCATAAAGGACTGAAAGACTGAAGGGGCATTTGAAAGACCAAAAGGCATCACCAAATACTCAAAGTGGCCCTCGGGCGTATTAAATGCGGTTTTCCACTCATCCCCCTGCTTAATTCGCACCAAATTATACGCCCCACGAAGATCTATCTTAGAGAACCACTTGGCCCCCTTTATGCGAGCAAACAAATCAGTCAGCAGTGGCAACGGATATTGATATTTAACCGTGATTTTATTCAAAAGCCGATAATCAATGCACGGCCTCAAAGAGCCATCTTTCTTAGCCACAAAGAAAAAACCGGCTCCTAAGGGAGATGACGAAGGACGAATATGTCCCTTTTCCAAGGACTCCTTTATATATTCTCGCATAGCAGCATGTTCAGGCACAGACAGATTAAATAAACGACCCTTAGGGTATTTACTACCCGGAATCAAATCTATGGCACAATCGCACTCCCGGTGCGGAGGTAATGAACCAAGCTTAGGTTCTTCAAAAACGTCACGATATTCAGTCAAGAATTCAGGAATCTCAGAGGGAATAGATGATGAAATGGAAACCACAGGTACGTCCCCATGCGTCCCCTTACATCCCCAGCTTAACACAGACATAGCTTTCCAGTCAAGGACTGGGTTATGAGATTGCAGCCATGGCAATCCAAGCACCAACACATCATGTAGGTTATACAGCACAAGAAAGCGAATAATCTCCTGGTGATCCGGATTAATCCGCATAGTTACTTGTGTCCAGTATTGTGGTTTATTGCTAGCCAATGGGGTGGAGTCAATCCCCTTCAGGGGTATAGGAGTTTCAAGAGGCTCCAAATCATACCCACAGCGTTTGGCAAAGGACCAATCCATAAGACTCAAAGCGGCGCCAGAGTCGACATAGGCATCCGCGGTAATAGATGATAAAGAACAAATCAGGGTCACAGATAGAATAAACTTAGACTGTAAAGTGCCAATTGAAACAGACTTATCAAGCTTCTTAGTACGCTTAGAGCATGCTGATATAACATGAGTTGAATCACCGCAATAGAAGCACAACCCATTTTTTCGTCTAAAATTCTGCCGTTCACTTCTGGACAGAATTCTATCACATTGCATATTCTCTGGCGTCTTCTCAGTAGACACCGCCAAATGGTGCACAGGTTTGCGCTCCCGCAGACGCCTATCGATCTGGATAGCCATTGTCATGGACTCATTCAGACCCGCAGGCACAGGGAACCCCACCATAACATCCTTAATGGCATCAGAGAGACCATCTCTGAAATTCGCCGCCAGGGCGCACTCATTCCACTGAGTAAGCACAGCCCATTTACGGAATTTCTGGCAGTATATTTCAGCTTCGTCTTGCCCCTGAGATAGGGACATCAAGGCCTTTTCCGCCTGAAGTTCTAACTGAGGTTCCTCATAAAGCAACCCCAAGGCCAGAAAAAACGCATCCACATTGAGCAACGCAGGATCCCCTGGAGCCAATGCAAAAGCCCAATCCTGAGGGTCGCCCCGGAGCAAAGAAATCACAATCCTGACCTGCTGAGCAGGATCTCCAGCAGAGCGAGATTTCAGGGACAAAAACAACTTGCAATTATTTTTGAAATTTTGAAAGCAAGATCTATTCCCCGAGAAAAATTCAGGCAAAGGAATTCTAGGTTCAGATATAGGAACATGAACAACAAAATCTTGTAAGTTTTGAACTTTCGTGGTGAGATTATTCAAACCTGCAGCTAAACTCTGAATATCCATTTTAAACAGGTGAACACAGAGCCATTCCAGGATTAGAAGGAGAGAGAGAGAGAAAGGCTGCAATATAGGCAGACTTGCAAGAGATTCAATTACAAGCACACTCAGAACTGAGAAAAAAAAAAAAAAAAAATCTTCAGCAGACTTCTCTTTTCTCTCCTTTCTCTGTCAATTAATTTAACCCTTTTGCGGCCGGTCAAACTGTTATGGTTCTCAATGGCAAGAGAACATAGCCCAGCAAACATACGAACTAGCTCTTGGAAGGATGGAAACTAAACTGACCATGAACTAAACCTGCCGCACAACTAACAGTAGCCGGGTAGCGTAGCCTGCGTTTTATCCCTAGACGCCCAGCGCCGGCCGGAGGACTAACTAATCCTGGCAGAGGAAAATATAGTCCTGGCTCACCTCTAGAGAAATTTCCCCGAAAGGCAGACAGAGGCCCCCACAAATATTGGCGGTGATTTTAGATGAAATGACAAACGTAGTATGAAAATAGGTTTAGCAAAATTGAGGTCCGCTTACTAGATAGCAGGAAGACAGAAAGGGCACTTTCATGGTCAGCTAAAAACCCTATCAAAATACCATCCTGAAATTACTTTAAGACTCTAGTATTAACTCATAACATCAGAGTGGCAATTTCAGATCACAAGAGCTTTCCAGACACAGAAACGAAACTACAGCTGTGAACTGGAACAAAATGCAAAAACAAACAAGGACTAAGTCCAACTTAGCTGGGAGTTGTCTAGCAGCAGGAACATGCACAGAAAGGCTTCTGATTACAATGTTGACCGGCATGGAAGTGACAGAGGAGCAAGGCTAAATAGCGACTCCCACATCCTGATGGAAACAGGTGAACAGAGAGGATGATGCACACCAGTTCAATTCCACCAGTGGCCACCGGGGGAGCCCAAAATCCAATTTCACAACACGCACGGCGCCAAGGGGGTAAGAATGACGGCAGTGCTGCGTCACATGACAAAGGAAAGTTCCACCGACCGGACGGTTTAACCGTGTGAGGGGACACATTTCAAAAGTGTTAGGTTCAGCATGTGCAAGGAGCACCACGAAAAGAGGCACTTTTTCCCTTTGCATCATTACTGCTGCACAAGGTGTCTCCTTCAGTAACAAACGCCTGGGGGGGGGGACAGGTTCCCTTAAATTTAACTGGTTGTGCCTGCGTGGCGGTCGCAGGACACGTTGCCGTTTACACAGCAGGGGAGCAGCAGGCATTACTGAACCCCACTAACACATTGGCGAGGTGTTTGGCTCTGTGCGGACAGCACTTCTGGACGGCAACTAGCGGTGTTGGAGCCCAGGGACAGGAGGAGGAGGAGGTGGAGGAGATAGGAGGGATTGCCACACACACAGCTGGGGAACAGCTGACATTACTGAACCCCAATAACAGAGGAGGGACTGTTGGGACTGTGCGGACAGCACTTCTGGACGGCAACTAGCGGTGTTGGAGCCCAGGGACAGGAGGAGGAGGAGGTGGAGGAGATAGGAGGGATTTCCACACACACAGCTGGGGAACAGCTGACGTTACTGAACCCCAATAACAGAGGAGGGACTGTTGGGACTGTGCGGACAGCACTTCTGGATGGCAACTAGTGGTGTTGGAGCCCAGGGACAGGAGGAGGAGGAGGTGGAGGAGATAGGAGGGTGTTATGGTTCTCAATGGCAAGAGAACATAGCCCAGCAAACATAAGAACTAGCTCTTGGAAGGATGGAAACTAAACTGACCATGAACTAAACCTGCCGCACAACTAACAGTAGCCGGGTAGCGTAGCCTGCGTTTTATCCCTAGACGCCCAGCGCCGGCCGGAGGACTAACTAATCCTGGCAGAGGAAAATATAGTCCTGGCTCACCTCTAGAGAAATTTCCCCGAAAGGCAGACAGAGGCCCCCACAAATATTGGCGGTGATTTTAGATGAAATGACAAACGTAGTATGAAAATAGGTTTAGCAAAATTGAGGTCCGCTTACTAGATAGCAGGAAGACAGAAAGGGCACTTTCATGGTCAGCTGAAAACCCTATCAAAATACCATCCTGAAATTACTTTAAGACTCTAGTATTAACTCATAACATCAGAGTGGCAATTTCAGATCACAAGAGCTTTCCAGACACAGAAACGAAACTACAGCTGTGAACTGGAACAAAATGCAAAAACAAACAAGGACTAAAGTCCAACTTAGCTGGGAGTTGTCTAGCAGCAGGAACATGCACAGAAAGGCTTCTGATTACAATGTTGACCGGCATGGAAGTGACAGAGGAGCAAGGCTAAATAGCGACTCCCACATCCTGATGGAAACAGGTGAACAGAGAGGATGATGCACACCAGTTCAATTCCACCAGTGGCCACCGGGGGAGCCCAAAATCCAATTTCACAACAGTACCCCCCCCCTCAAGGAGGGGGCACCGAACCCTCACCAGAACCACCAGGGCGATCAGGATGAGCCCTATGAAAGGCACGGACCAAATCGGAGGCATGAACATCAGAGGCAGTCACCCAAGAATTATCCTCCTGACCGTATCCCTTCCATTTGACCAGATACTGGAGTTTCCGTCTGGAAACACGGGAGTCCAAGATTTTTTCCACAACGTACTCCAACTCGCCCTCAACCAACACCGGAGCAGGAGGCTCAACGGAAGGCACAACCGGTACCTCATACCTGCGCAATAATGACCGATGAAAAACATTATGAATAGAAAAAGATGCAGGGAGGTCCAAACGGAAGGACACAGGGTTAAGAATCTCCAATATCTTGTATGGGCCGATGAACCGAGGCTTAAACTTGGGAGAAGAAACCCTCATAGGGACAAAACGAGAAGACAACCACACCAAGTCCCCAACACAAAGCCGAGGACCAACCCGACGCCGGCGGTTGGCAAAAAGCTGAGTCTTCTCCTGGGACAACTTCAAATTGTCCACTACCTGCCCCCAAATCTGATGCAACCTCTCCACCACAGCATCCACTCCAGGACAATCCGAAGATTCCACCTGACCAGAAGAAAATCGAGGATGAAACCCCGAATTACAGAAAAAGGGAGACACCAAGGTGGCAGAGCTGGCCCGATTATTGAGGGCAAACTCCGCTAAAGGCAAAAAAGCAACCCAATCATCCTGATCTGCAGACACAAAACACCTCAAATATGTCTCCAAGGTCTGATTCGTCCGCTCGGTCTGGCCATTAGTCTGAGGATGGAAAGCAGACGAGAAAGACAAATCTATGCCCATCCTAGCACAGAATGCTCGCCAAAATCTAGACACGAATTGGGTACCTCTGTCAGAAACGATATTCTCCGGAATACCATGCAAACGGACCACATTTTGAAAAAACAGAGGAACCAACTCGGAAGAAGAAGGCAACTTAGGCAGGGGAACCAAATGGACCATCTTAGAGAAACGATCACACACCACCCAGATGACAGACATCTTCTGAGAAACAGGAAGATCCGAAATAAAATCCATCGAGATGTGCGTCCAGGGCCTCTTCGGGATAGGCAAGGGCAACAACAATCCACTAGCCCGAGAACAACAAGGCTTGGCCCGAGCACAAACGTCACAAGACTGCACGAAGCCTCGCACATCTCGAGACAGGGAAGGCCACCAGAAGGACCTTGCCACCAAATCCCTGGTACCAAAGATTCCAGGATGACCTGCCAACGCAGAAGAATGAACCTCAGAAATGACCTTACTGGTCCAATCATCAGGAACAAACAGTCTACCAGGTGGGCAACGATCAGGTCTATCCGCCTGAAACTCCTGCAAGGCCCGCCGCAGGTCTGGAGAAACGGCAGACAATATCACTCCGTCCTTAAGGATACCTGTAGGTTCAGAATTACCAGGGGAGTCAGGCTCAAAACTCCTAGAAAGGGCATCCGCCTTAACATTCTTAGAACCCGGCAGGTAGGACACCACAAACTTAAACCGAGAGAAAAACAACGACCAGCGCGCCTGTCTAGGATTCAGGCGTCTGGCGGACTCAAGATAAATTAGATTTTTGTGGTCAGTCAATACCACCACCTGATGTCTAGCCCCCTCAAGCCAATGACGCCACTCCTCAAAAGCCCACTTCATGGCCAAAAGCTCCCGATTCCCAACATCATAATTCCGCTCGGCGGGCGAAAATTTACGCGAGAAAAAAGCACAAGGTCTCATCACGGAGCAATCGGAACTTCTCTGCGACAAAACCGCCCCAGCTCCGATCTCAGAAGCGTCGACCTCAACCTGAAAAGGAAGAGCAACATCAGGCTGACGCAACACAGGGGCGGAAGAAAAGTGGCGCTTAAGCTCCCGAAAGGCCTCCACAGCAGCAGGGGACCAATCAGCAACATCAGCACCCTTCTTAGTCAAATCAGTCAATGGTTTAACAACATCAGAAAAACCAGCAATAAATCGACGATAAAAGTTAGCAAAGCCCAAAAATTTCTGAAGACTCTTAAGAGAAGAGGGTTGCGTCCAATCACAAATAGCCTGAACCTTGACAGGATCCATCTCGATGGAAGAGGGGGAAAAAATATATCCCAAAAAGGAAATCTTTTGAACCCCAAAAACGCACTTAGAACCCTTCACACACAAGGAATTAGACCGCAAAACCTGAAAAACCCTCCTGACCTGCTGGACATGAGAGTCCCAGTCATCCGAAAAAATCAAAATATCATCCAGATACACAATCATAAATTTATCCAAATAATCACGGAAAATGTCATGCATAAAGGACTGAAAGACTGAAGGGGCATTTGAAAGACCAAAAGGCATCACCAAATACTCAAAGTGGCCCTCGGGCGTATTAAATGCGGTTTTCCACTCATCCCCCTGCTTAATTCGCACCAAATTATACGCCCCACGGAGATCTATCTTAGAGAACCACTTGGCCCCCTTTATGCGAGCAAACAAATCAGTCAGCAGTGGCAACGGATATTGATATTTAACCGTGATTTTATTCAAAAGCCGATAATCAATGCACGGCCTCAAAGAGCCATCTTTCTTAGCCACAAAGAAAAAACCGGCTCCTAAGGGAGATGACGAAGGACGAATATGTCCCTTTTCCAAGGACTCCTTTATATATTCTCGCATAGCAGCATGTTCAGGCACAGACAGATTAAATAAACGACCCTTAGGGTATTTACTACCCGGAATCAAATCTATGGCACAATCGCACTCCCGGTGCGGAGGTAATGAACCAAGCTTAGGTTCTTCAAAAACGTCACAATATTCAGTCAAGAATTCAGGAATCTCAGAGGGAATAGATGATGAAATGGAAACCACAGGTACGTCCCCATGCGTCCCCTTACATCCCCAGCTTAACACAGACATAGCTTTCCAGTCAAGGACTGGGTTATGAGATTGCAGCCATGGCAATCCAAGCACCAACACATCATGTAGGTTATACAGCACAAGAAAGCGAATAATCTCCTGGTGATCCGGATTAATCCGCATAGTTACTTGTGTCCAGTATTGTGGTTTATTGCTAGCCAATGGGGTGGAGTCAATCCCCTTCAGGGGTATAGGAGTTTCAAGAGGCTCCAAATCATACCCACAGCGTTTGGCAAAGGACCAATCCATAAGACTCAAAGCGGCGCCAGAGTCGACATAGGCATCCGCGGTAATAGATGATAAAGAACAAATCAGGGTCACAGATAGAATAAACTTAGACTGTAAAGTGCCAATTGAAACAGACTTATCAAGCTTCTTAGTACGCTTAGAGCATGCTGATATAACATGAGTTGAATCACCGCAATAGAAGCACAACCCATTTTTTCGTCTAAAATTCTGCCGTTCACTTCTGGACAGAATTCTATCACATTGCATATTCTCTGGCGTCTTCTCAGTAGACACCGCCAAATGGTGCACAGGTTTGCGCTCCCGCAGACGCCTATCGATCTGGATAGCCATTGTCATGGACTCATTCAGACCCGCAGGCACAGGGAACCCCACCATAACATCCTTAATGGCATCAGAGAGACCCTCTCTGAAATTCGCCGCCAGGGCGCACTCATTCCACTGAGTAAGCACAGCCCATTTACGGAATTTCTGGCAGTATATTTCAGCTTCGTCTTGCCCCTGAGGGTCGCCCCGGAGCAAGGAAATCACAATCCTGACCTGCTGAGCAGGATCTCCAGCAGAGCGAGATTTCAGGGACAAAAACAACTTGCAATTATTTTTGAAATTTTGAAAGCAAGATCTATTCCCCGAGAAAAATTCAGGCAAAGGAATTCTAGGTTCAGATATAGGAACATGAACAACAAAATCTTGTAAATTTTGAACTTTCGTGGTGAGATTATTCAAACCTGCAGCTAAACTCTGAATATCCATTTTAAACAGGTGAACACAGAGCCATTCCAGGATTAGAAGGAGAGAGAGAGAGAAAGGCTGCAATATAGGCAGACTTGCAAGAGATTCAATTACAAGCACACTCAGAACTGAAGGAAAAAAAAAAAAAAAAAATCTTCAGCAGACTTCTCTTTTCTCTCCTTTCTCTGTCAATTAATTTAACCCTTTATGGGTCCGGTCAAACTGTTATGGTTCTCAATGGCAAGAGAACATAGCCCAGCAAACATAAGAACTAGCTCTTGGAAGGATGGAAACTAAACTGACCATGAACTAAACCTGCCGCACAACTAACAGTAGCCGGGTAGCGTAGCCTGCGTTTTATCCCTAGACGCCCAGCGCCGGCCGGAGGACTAACTAATCCTGGCAGAGGAAAATATAGTCCTGGCTCACCTCTAGAGAAATTTCCCCGAAAGGCAGACAGAGGCCCCCACAAATATTGGCGGTGATTTTAGATGAAATGACAAACGTAGTATGAAAATAGGTTTAGCAAAATTGAGGTCCGCTTACTAGATAGCAGGAAGACAGAAAGGGCACTTTCATGGTCAGCTGAAAACCCTATCAAAATACCATCCTGAAATTACTTTAAGACTCTAGTATTAACTCATAACATCAGAGTGGCAATTTCAGATCACAAGAGCTTTCCAGACACAGAAACGAAACTACAGCTGTGAACTGGAACAAAATGCAAAAACAAACAAGGACTAAAGTCCAACTTAGCTGGGAGTTGTCTAGCAGCAGGAACATGCACAGAAAGGCTTCTGATTACAATGTTGACCGGCATGGAAGTGACAGAGGAGCAAGGCTAAATAGCGACTCCCACATCCTGATGGAAACAGGTGAACAGAGAGGATGATGCACACCAGTTCAATTCCACCAGTGGCCACCGGGGGAGCCCAAAATCCAATTTCACAACAGGAGGGATTGCCACACACACAGCTGGGGAACAGCTGACGTTACTGAACCCCAATAACAGAGGAGGGACTGTTGGGACTGTGCGGACAGCACTTCTGGACGGCAACTAGCGGTGTTGGAGCCCAGGGACAGGAGGAGGAGGAGGTGGAGGAGATAGGAGGGATTGCCACACACACAGCTGGGGAACAGCTGACGTTACTGAACCCCAATAACAGAGGAGGGACTGTTGGGACTGTGCGGACAGCACTTCTGGACGGCAACTAGCGGTGTTGGAGCCCAGGGACAGGAGGAGGAGGAGGTGGAGGAGATAGGAGGGATTGCCACACACACAGCTGGGGAACAGCTGACGTTACTGAACCCCAATAACAGAGGAGGGACTGTTGGGACTGTGCGGACAGCACTTCTGGACGGCAACTAGCGGTGTTGGAGCCCAGGGACAGGAGGAGGAGGAGGTGGAGGAGATAGGAGGGATTGCCACACACACAGCTGGGGAACAGCTGACGTTACTGAACCCCAATAACAGAGGAGCGACTGTTGGGACTGTGCGGACAGCACTTCTGGACGGCAACTAGCGGTGTTGGAGCCCAGGGACAGGAGGAGGAGGAGGTGGAGGAGATAGGAGGGATTGCCACACACAGCTGGGGAACAGCTGACGTTACTGAACCCCAATAACAGAGGAGGGACTGTTGGGACTGTGCGGACAGCACTTCTGGACGGCAACTAGCGGTGTTGGAGCCCAGGGACAGGAGGAGGAGGAGGTGGAGGAGATAGGAGGGATTGCCACACACACAGCTGGGGAACAGCTGACGTTACTGAACCCCAATAACAGAGGAGGGACTGTTGGGACTGTTGGGACTGTGCGGACAGCACTTCTGGACGGCAACTAGCGGTGTTGGAGCCCAGGGACAGGAGGAGGAGGAGGTGGAGGAGATAGGAGGGATTGCCACACACACAGCTGGGGAACAGCTGACGTTACTGAACCCCAATAACAGAGGAGCGACTGTTGGGACTGTGCGGACAGCACTTCTGGACGGCAACTAGCGGTGTTGGAGCCCAGGGACAGGAGGAGGAGGAGGTGGAGGAGATAGGAGGGATTGCCACACACACAGCTGGGGAACAGCTGACGTTACTGAACCCCAATAACAGAGGAGTGACTGTTGACTGTGCGTACAGCACTACCAGGCAACAACTAGCGTTGTTGGAGCCCAGGGACAGCAGGAGAAGCAGAGGAACACAATGTAGGCCGAAGCCTGATTGGAGAAAGTCGAAAGGGAACCTTTAACCCCCCCCCCAAGGCGTTTGTAGCTGAAAGATCCATCTTGTGCAGCACAAAAGATGCAAAAGGAAAAGGTGGCTCTTTTCATTATGCTCCTTGCAAACACAGAACTAAACACTTATAAAATGTGTCCCCTGAAACCGTGAGACCATCCCGGAGGTCGGACTTTCCTTCGTAATATGACGCAGCACAGCCGTCATTCTTACCCCCCCGGCGCCGTGCCCCGGCTCCTCAGCGTTGTTTGATTCCGTCCCGGAGCCTGCGCTGTTATGTTATCCCTTGGCCAGGCACACTTAGCGCTGCCCATCTTCTGACATCATTTGGTGTCAGGCTGGCTGCGCCTGTGCGGCCGCGCTGGCCGAGAGCCCGCCTACCAGTGTCGTCTAATGTAATCCCACCGCGGGCCTGGGATCCGTGGCCATGCGCTGTGCATATCCTCGCCTCTCACTCCCCTCCCTACGGCTTCTTCAGACTGCGCGGCGTCACGGCCGTGGCATGCTATTAGGGATCAGCTGACGGCGCACAGTCTGAAGAAGGCGTAGGGAGATGAGTGAGAGGCGGAGGTTCAGATATGCACTGCGCATGTCCATGGATTTCAGGACCCCAGTAGGATTAAATCAGAAGACAATGCGAGGCGGGCTCTCGGCCAGCGCGGCCGCACAGGCGCAGCCAGCCTGACACCAAATGATGTCAGAAGATGGGCAGCGCTAAGTGTGCCTGGCCAAGGGATAACATAACAGCGCAGGCTCCGGGACGGAATCAAACAACGCTGAGGAGTCGGGGCACGGTGCCAAGGGGGTAGGAATGACAGCTGTGCTGCGTCATATTACGAAGGAAAGTCCCACCACCGGGACGGTTTTACGGTATCAGTGGACACATTTTATAAGTGTTAAGTTCTGCGTGTGCAAGGAGCTAAACAAAAATAGCTACCTTTTCCTTGTGCAGCATTACTGCTCCACAAGGTGGCTCTTTCAGTAACAAACGCCTTGGGGGGGGGGACAGGTTCCCTTACATTTCAGTTGTTGTGTCAGCGTGGCGGTCGCAGGACACATTGCCGGCTACACAGCTGGGGATCAGCTGACGTTACTGAAACCCAATAACACTGGGTCGTATGTTTTGACTGTGCAGACGGCACTTCAGAGCCTCAACTGGCGGTGTTGGAGCCCAGGAATTTAAGTTCAGGTGCTAGAAAGATGAACACAACAGGAGATCTGGATAACGTAGACAGTCACCTAATTATTTAATCAGGAAGAGGAGTGGCAAATTCCTGCGAGATCCAGGCCTTGTTCATTTTCAGGAAAGTAAGCCGGTCAACGTTATCGGAGGATAGTCGCATGTGACGGTCAGTTAGTACACCACCTGCAGCACTAAAGACGCGTTCCAATAATACACTAGCCGCAGGGCAAGCCAGCACCTCCAATGCATACTGGCTTAGCTCTGGCCATGTATCCAGCTTTGAGACCCAAAACTTGAAAGGTGAAGAGCCGTCTGGGAGTACAGCAAGAGGGCAAGACATGTAGTCTGTCACCATCTGACGGAACCGTTGCCTCCTGCTGACTGGAGCCGTCTGTGATGGTGTAGACTTTTGTGGCGGGCACAGAAAACTGTGCCACAGTTGGGCCATACTGGTCTTGCCTTGGGCAGAGGCACGGCTTCTGCTCCCTCTTTGTGCAGAGCCTCCACCACTGCCTGGACGCACTGAGCTGCTTTGTAATGCACTAGCAGCACTTCTCTCAGTTGGAATGGAGAAGATGATGGAATTCACCAGTGTGTCTTGGTACTCTCGCATTTTTCGCTCCCGGTTCAACGGTGTGATGAGGCTTTCTACGTTGTCCCGGTAGCGAGGATCGAGGAGGGTGAACACCCAATAATCAGACATGTTGAGAATGTGGGCGATGCGACGGTCGTTTCCCAGGCACTGCAGCATGTAATCCACCATGTGCTGCAGACTGCCAACTGCCCAAGAAACGCTGTCCCCTGCTGGAGGCGTGATCTCTGCCCGCTCGTCATCACCCCACCCTCGCTGTACACACTGACTACTGGACAATTGTGTAACTCCCTCCTCTGGACGGATGTCTTCCTCCTCCATTGACTCCTCCTCATCCTCCTCACAAACTGTCCCCTGCCTGCGTTTGTGAGGAACCACGTGGCGCTGACTGTCCAGAAGATGATGGAAATGGTGAATCCTCATCCTCCACCTCTTGCACAACATCATCCCTTAGCGCTTGCAGTGATTTTTCAAGCAGGCAGATAAGGGGGACAGTCATGCTGACTAGTGCATCATCTGCACTCGCCATCCGCGTGGAATAATCGAAGGGACGCAAAACCTGGCAGATGTCATTCATAGTGGCCCACTCTGTGGTTGTGAAGTCTGAACGGCGCTGAGTGCGACTTCTTTGCGCCTGAAGCAGCTGGTACTCCATTACAGCTTGCTGCTGCTCACACAACCACTCCAACATATGTAACGTGGAATTCCACCTGGTAGGTAGGTCACATATGATGCGATGTTCCGGCAGGCGGTGTCGGCGCTGCAGAGCCGCAATGCGCGCTTTTGCCGTGCTGGAATGCCGCAAGTGAGCACACTCTAGGCGCACCTTGTGCAGCAGTGCATCAAGATCCGGATAGTCCCTCAAAAAGCTCTGCACGACCAAATTGAGCACATGTGCCAGACATGGGATGTGAGTGAGGTTGCCGAGGCCCAGAGCTGCCACCAGATTTCGGCCATTATCACACACTACCATGCCTGGCTGGAGATTCGCTGGCACAAACCACACATCGCTCTCCTGCTTGATGGCATTCCAGAGCTCCTGCGCTGTGTGGCTTCGATTCCCCAAAGAAATTAATTTCAAGACGGCCTGTTGATGTTTGGCCACGGCTGTGCTCATGTCGGTCGTAACAGGTAAACGTTCATCACGGGTCCATGTGGAGGTGGACTGTGACGGCTCCTGCAGCGATGATTCTGAGGAACTGGTGTAAGAGGAGGAGTCAATGTGTACAGAATGGATTCCTGCAATCCTTGGAGTGGGCAGGACACGTCCTGCGCCACTCGCACGATCTGTACCCGGCTCAATGACATTAACCCAATGGGCAGTGAGGGAAAGGTATCGCCCCTGTCCATGTTGACTGGTCCACGCATCGGTGGTGAGGTGGACCTTGCTACTGACGGCCTTCAGTAGCGCGTGTTTTATGTGTCCCTCCACATGCTTGTGCAGGGCAGGGACGGCTTGCCTGCTGAAGTAAAAGCGGCTGGGCACATTGTACTGTGGGACTGCCAATGACATCAAGTCACGGAAGCTGTCAGTCTCCACCAGCCTGAATGACAGCATTTCCAGTGACAGAAGTTTGGCAATGCCTGCAGTCAGAGCCTGTGCTCGTGGGTGGTTTGACGAGAAAGGCCGCCTTTTCTCCCATGCCTGTACTACCGATGGCTGTACACTGGGCTGGGAGTGTGTGGATGACTGGGAAAGTGGTGCTGCGGGTGGAATTACAGCGGGTCTCTGGACAACAGGGCCAGAGGTTCTTCCACGGCGATCCTGGGAGGAAGCCGAACCAGCTGCGTGTGAGCTGGAGGAAGAGGCAACACGAGCTGAAGAGGTGGTAGCTGCCGCTGTTGGTTGGCCTAGCTCTTCAGTGTGTCTTTCTAACTCCGCCGCGTGCCTGGTGCGCACATGTTTCCACATGTTGGAGGTATTGAGGTTGCTGACATTTCGACCTCTTTTGACTTTGTGATGACACACCTTGCATTTGACATAGCAAATGTCATCTGCAACTGTGTCAAAAAAGGACCAGGCACTGCAAGTCTTGGGAGCGCCCTTTTTGGCTTTTGGAAGAGACATGCTCCTAATGGGTGCCAAAGCGGAGGCTGCAGGATCCGCAGTCTTCCCCCTCCCTCTCCCTCTTTGGGCCGTACGGGGAATCTCTTCCTCAGAGCTGCTCCCACCACCTTCCTGTCCCTCACGCCAAGATGGGTCAAGGACCTCATCATCTACACTACCCTCTGCCCCCAACTGCTCCTCCTGGGTAGTCTCAGCAGCAGAGCACGCACCAGAAAGTGGCACCTGAGTGTCATCAGCGGATGCGTCCTGCAATGTGGTGACCGGAGCCACTGGCCCACCCGCCTCTTCAGAGGAAGAGAGAAAAAGCTGTTGGGCATCACTGCACCCTGCCTCTTCTTCCATTTCTCCAATGCTGCTTGGCTGGCCCCCTGTTTCCAAGCCAAGAGATTCAGAGAACAGAAGTAGAGACGGCTCCTGTCCTGGGATCTCTGTCTGCCTGGGCAATTTGGCAGGTGGTGAAGAGACAGATGGCTGCTCTCCAGTGCTCTGTGTCTGAGAGGATGTGGCACTAATTGAAGTTGATGCATTAGCTGCCATCCATCCGACAACGGCTTCAATTTGTTCTTCACGCAGCAGCGGTGTACGGCGCTCTGCGACATAGCTGCGTATGAAGGACTGTTCCCTGGTGAAAGTGGGTGCTGATGAGTCACCGGTGCCCGCAGCTGGCACAGAATCCCCACGTCCTCTCCCTGCTCCGCGCCCACGCCCACGTGCCTTACTCACTGCCTTCTTCATCTTGGTTGACTGATAAAGATAAGCAGAAAAGTACTAACGGCTTTGTGGGCTTATTCCTGAACAACTCCTAACAGGTATAAGAAACACTAATTTTCTAAAGTGTGGACTAGACTTTAATATGAGCTAATGTGGCCTACACAAATGTAAAGTGGTGTCACTGGTGTGTTTGGTGAACTTTATTATTTATTTATTTTTTGGGGGGCTGAACTGACAACAGAGAGAGCTGCAGTCACACGGAGACCGTGCAGACAGCCGTAAACGGCACTGCAAGGCCCAAAAACCCTCCTCTACGTTATCCTATGTAGTGTTTTTCCACAAGTTAGCTGGAGACGGGTGGAAAGACACTAATAGGAATTTTTTGAAAAAATGAGCAGCAGACTACACTACTTGAAAAAAAAAAAAAAAAAGAACAGTATGAGGCAATGAACCACCCTCCCTGAACTGAATACAACCAGCTATGGATGGCCTATGGCTGCACTCAGACTAGAGAGTGGGCTGCACTCACACACACACACACACACACACACACAGACCTTGCAGATCTCTGTGAAAACAGCGCTACAAGGCAAAAGCAAGGTGATTAGTAGGTGAACACAGCGGTTGCTAAATTAGCCTTGGAAAAGCACAAAGAAGCAAATCGCTATCTCTAAACTGGCCCTCAGTCAGCAAACAGCGTCCTGTCACTAACTGAATTCACAGCAGAGTGAGCGCAAAATGGCGCCAGCGACTTTTAAACTGCATCATGACATCATTTCAGCAGCCAATCACAGCCTTGCCAGTAGTTTCAGGCCCTCCATGCTGAACAGGATGTGCCCACACTTGGAATCATTCTCATTGGCTGATTTTGGAGAAATTTGTGCAGTTTGAATCCTGGGAACTTCCGATTCCGGTATCCGATACGCGGCAAGTATCGGATCTCGGTATCGGAATTCCGATACCGCTAAGTATCGGCCGATACCCGATACTTGCGGTATCGGAATGCTCAACACTAGTTACAAATGGCAGAAGCCAACTCCTAACCTGCAAGAAGGAGATCTCGTCATTTTGAAAGACAAAGAGGCTCATCGTAACCATTGGCCGATGGGTCTTATTACCAAGGTTGTGCCCAGCGATAACAGAAAGACTCAGAAGGTCAAGGTGGCAAAAGGGGGTTCAACTCGAATCTTCTTTCGCTCAGTCACTGAACTTGTGCTACTTCTACCGAAGGAGGACATCACATGACTGAACATTGTTGCTGGACTCCATCACGGCAGGGAGCATACTTCCTCATACCCCAGCCATGTTAGGACATAAATCACTCGGTGTGCAGCCGGACTTGAACACTTCTCCATGGATTAAATGTTACTATTGGATTGTGGAAGAGTTGGCTTCCCCAACCCGAAGATGTTTTTTTCTACTGAACTCTTATTCATTTTTTAGTTTTTATTCAAGGACTATGCGTTATCGTTCAAGTATGGACTTGATTTGCTGCATTATTGTTGCATATTGTTTTCTCTCTTTTCAGGTTCCATTTCGGCGTTGGACAGCAATGACTCGTCACATCATACAGAGACATTGTGAAATCTGAAGATTTCAGACTGGGAGTGTTGTGTCCCATGAATAGGAACAACTTTTGTATTTTTTATGTTATGCATTTCATTTTGTTGTAGCTAAGAAGAAGTTCTGTCCTCTGAAGTTTGTCCTTTAGTCCCTCCTGTAGTTGATGATGTTATTGGAGCGCCCCCACTGCCGCAGGGCCGAGGGGTATCCGGTACCGGGCCTCTGAGTCTCTGCTCTGGGGTTGTCACGGTGGCTGTGCCCGGCGTCCAGTGAAAGGTGTGGATGGTGGTGTGCGGTGCAGGTCGCGGTAAATAACGAGAACACCAGGTTGCAGTCTCTTTACCTCTTTACTGAAGGCTTCGAGATAGTCAATCCAGAGCACTGTTAACAGGGCTGTCTGAGACCGGCCGGTCCAAAGGCACATTAGGAGTTCCCTTGACAGGTGGGAGTCAGCGTCTACCTGCTAGCGCCTATGTGTTGTAGTCCTTCCCTGCTGAGCACCCCGGGATAGTCCTCACAACTGATTCTGTCTTCCTCTGATGTTTGTTCTCTCCGTCCCCCAGATGATATGGTTAGGACGCACCCGTATGACGGGGTAGGCCTGGAGTTCTTCCGGGACCCTAGAGTCGCCCCTCTCCCACAGCTGCCTCCGTTGTCTGCTTAGGTGTTTAAGTGAGACAGCCAACCTATAATTGGCTGTCCGGCCGTGGTTTGAAGTAATGCTTGTAGTCTCTTACTTGCTCGGCGTTCCGGCCACCGACTGTTTGCGCCTCAGAAGGATGTTGCCTCGCTCTTACAGCACGACTCCTTCTGGTCCTATCGCCTCTCTCTGCTGTATTCCCGTTGCTCACTTGTTTGTCCTTCTCTTAGGAGTCTGCCAGGATCCCATCCCTGACAGGTCCTCTCTCTAGCTCTTCCTAGTTACTTCTCTCCCTGTCTTCCTGTCCAACCCCCAGTTTTACCAGAGTGTGAGGAGTGGCCTACTAGATAGAACCACCCCCCCTGGTGGCCGGAGTGTGAAGTGTAGTGTGTGATACCTGGTCAGGTGAACTCCTTTAGTGCAATCAGACGCAACATCACTCCCCTTAGCGGCAGAGCGACGTTACTGCAATGACCAGGACTCTGGGGCGCTGCATTATCCCTTGCTTCTCCCTTCTTCCTCATTATCAGTTTGCTGTAGCCATTTTTGGATGCACATGTATGCTTCTCTATTTGGGATTACTATTTCCGCCTGCTGCATTGTACTTAATACAAGATTTCAGAAAATATCAACTCTGTTTCTCCTGGACTCTTATTACAAGTCACTGCTAGCTGAGTTGACACTGTCTGAGGAAGCCTGGCATGTGAGTACAACAATCATACAGCTATCTAAGGGATTGATGGCTAAGGATTTAGAGACTCATACTGCCTTGAAGAGTCAGAATACTGCCCAAACTGGGTGGGACTGATAGAAGCTGCAGTGGACTAATCTTGTCGTTTTCAGCGCGAACTTTAAACTATGTTTTCTTTAAAACATTTCAGACAAATAAATCACAGACTGCAAGCACAAAGCCAGGCCCTGATTTATGCTGTCCCCAGTTTGAAAAGTTCCCTTTAAGAATGTGTGAACATTGATATGGATGGTGAATCCACACAAGGTGATATGTATATCAATATGTTCTAATTATTACATTTAAATTCTTTAAAATGCACCAAATTTATCATAGTAGCTCATGCTATTTGATAAATCTGTCTAATTTTAAGAGTAGTAATTCACATAAAATTCAAAAACCATCACAAAAAAGAAGCCATATTTACCAACAACTGGACACAATATTAATGGAAAAGGCCGGCATGATAAAGGCGGGGCAGCATATTTGCAAAATACTGATGAAACAACCACTCACACACCTACCATTCATGGAGGGGGTAGCTGCTTAGTATTAGAAATGCACACAGATGAGGATTACATAGGGCACCAATCACACAGATATGGCGTCTGGCTTACTGCCTATTGGTCACGCACATACTATTAGATCAGGCGGGCCGTGCAGCACTATGTGTCTTTTGACCAAAACATCAACCAATACCTCATGCATTTGTTGCATCTTTTTTGATTCATCATTTGCATGGTGCATCCGGGCATGACTAATGGTCTTGGAATGGACCAATAAGCTGTAAGCCAGACACTGTGCACTACACTTATCTGTGTGGCTGGAGCCATATACAAGCCTCATCTGTGTGCATTTATTGTACCGGACAACCACCCCTCCATGAATGGTAGGTGTGCGAGTGGTTTTTTCATCAGTATTTTGCCCCTCTGCTACCGATCATGGGGTTGCTGCATCCTGTAGTGCATTAGTTTTGTGACCTGCTGTTGGTTAATATGGTCGACTTTTTTCTGTGATGTTATTTTTAAGACTACCTAGTCTACAGTTACACAAGCTATTAAGTGACTTACTTTGTGCCTAAAATTTGTGCCAAAATGTTAGCACTTTTTATTATGCGCAATGTCGCACACAAGACCACACAAGGACAAGGCACAAAAGATATGAAACAAAATAAATATGGTACAAGTAATGAAAGACAGCTTTTGTCGCAGAATTCTGGTGCATCTAGTTTGATAAATATGCCGTAATGTCTCTATATTAACATTGACAGAAATCAGAAGTGACCATAGTGTCCTCATAAACTAGTTCTGGTACAGCTTTAGGCTCCTGAGTAGGTAATATGGAAATATGTTGACCTAATGTCTGCTCGGAAAAAAATTGCAAGGAAAACGGAGGTAGATATCACTAATGCGCTGCTGAGATGGAATATCATTAAAAGCAAAAGGAAGCGGCAGCGAAACGTGCATTGGAGTGGTGTGGGGGGGCAGTGGTGCGTCATATCGGTTGGTATTTGTGGCTGGTTTATTTACTATTTTGCTCTTTGCCCATATAATTGCACCTTAATCGGGAGCGTTTTAAGCACTGGCATTTTTTTAATGAATTGTATTTATTTGGTTACACATACAGTACAGACCAAAAGTTTGGACACACTTTCTCATTTAAAGATTTTTCTGTATTTTCATGACTATGAAAATTGTACATTAACACTGAAGGCATCAAAACTATGAATTAACACATGTGGAATTATATATTTAAAAAAAAGTGTGAAACAACTGAAAATATGTCTTATATTCTAGGTTCTTCAAAGTAGCCACCTTTTGCTTTGATGACTGCTTTGCACACTCTTAGCATTCTCTTGATGAGCTTCAAGAGGTAGTCACCGGGAATGGTCTTCACTTCACAGGTGTGCCCTGTCAGGTTTAATTTTTATGAATTGTTCATGGGTAGTATTGCACTTTATTCGGTTATTCAGTATTAGTTGGTTATATCCACATCTGCCTACAGTATATAATATATTTCTTCAATACCAGTCATTATTCAAAATAAGCAAGAGAACTTCCAATATTTAATATATATTTTTTTCTATGTTCTCTCTCTATATATTTTATTGTTATCATATTGGTCTGAAGTAACCCTGCACCCCGCATACAGGTTTAATTATTTTTCTTTGTATTTTTGTTTTTTCATTATTTTAATAAAATTCCTTGTTTTTATCATATATTTTTTTTATTATGTATTGTTGTGTCATTTTTGCCTTATATGCTAAAAAAATAATATAATCAATTTTTTATGTGCTTGACGAATATCTTTTTGGGCTTATATGTTTGATTTAGAATCATTAATTTTACATTTATTAGATATTTTTGGTATTTGTTTTCTATATAGGATTTTGTTAACTTTACTTAACAGTCTGAGTTCAATTGATGACAAAGCACAGTACGTTTCCATGTTCTCCATTAATTCAGCCTGAGCTATCCCTCCCCTTACTAGCTCCTTCAGTCCCCGGGATACTCCGTCCGCCTCCGCAGTATTAACAAGACTCGTCCCATCTCCCTCACGCATTTCCTTGTATGGCTTCCACTTGTTGGAAGAGAATAAGACACGCTTCCCAGTGCTTAGGTCAGGCCATAGGACCGTATGATGCAGGAATGTTCTCTGAACAACATTGCTGACGTTCTCATACTGCCAGAACAGTGCGTACTCCTCGTGACCTCCAGCCCCCTGGCATTGAATTCTTGCTAGACCTTATCAATTTAATCTAACCAATATATTTATATGACCCTACTCCCTCCCATGCTGGGCTGGTTCTAAACATATTAACTGATCTAAACCTTGTGCTCCACTTCCTATAACTAATATGCCCACCTCTGCATATTTCCCTTTCCTAAATCTAACTATCAGCCTTATACTATACCTTATATCCTCATCTATTTAAAGTCACTAGCTATTTCTAACCTAAGCATTAAACTGTATCCTACACTTTCCCTATATCTTATACACAAATAACATTGTGCATTAATTACAATACATTAGGAGAACAGCATGCATTAGTGCCTATAAAACTCTATGCTTTTTTATCCACCATAGGAGTCCAAAGATATGGGCTTTTTTTTATTTAGCGCTAATCTTTTTTTTTTTTTAACCAAACGAGCGTTGCTTTCAGGTTAATAATGCAGAGCAGTCTAAATACACCCCCTAAAAATCCTATGAACTACAACCCCTGGTAAAGACCATAAAAACTAGCACTAAATAAAAATGGCCGATATCTCTGGAATTGTATGACGAATTAAACAAAAAAAATGGCATACTCAGGGGAGCAGGGGGAATAAAATAAAGGCAAAAACTGGCCACTTTTGACCTGGTGACAGGTCCTCTTTAAGGGAGTTCGCTTCAGTGCTTGACCACAATAGTAGCACCTTACCAATTCAATTAACTTTTTATCATACTAAAGCATTTTGATTTCTTTTTACATCAGATTTGCTTGTTGTTTCTTTATTTTATAGCGTTACGTTAAATATTTTTGTGTTTTGCAACATTTTAAGATTTAGATGTTATGGAGATATGAAAATGTGGTTGAATATGTTCTAATGGGAAATAGAAGTGATCAGCAGGATTATTCTTCATTACATAGCCTTTATCTGCAGTGCATCTGCAGAAATCTTCATAATTTAGAATCTGCAGACTGCGCTACTCATAAATTGAAGATTGATTATCTTTTGCTACAGCCAAATTTCATAACAACCAATACTGAAAAGCAGCCTAGTTCATTTGCTCATTGCTGCTACTGCAACATGAAATTAAAAAGCAACATAACATAGGACTAGTGCATCATTTTCTGTTATCCCCTTCTTATTTTGAATTTAGGGAGACAGCTGCGGAATAGACAAATGAATGCCTGCTGTTGTATTGATCCAACATGGAGGTCCCCCCTACCAAGGACTTCCAATGGCAGTCACTAGCATCGCTCTCTAGTCCGCGGGTATACTGTTCATTGGTGGAAGCAGGAGGACAAATCTTCGCTATTGGAGGATGTGATGATGCAGGAAACCCAATGAACACATTTGAGATGTTTTCTCCTGAGGTCAACCGTTGGACTAACTTGACGCCCATGCCTTCTGCTAGAGCTGGAGTTGCAGTGGTTTCTTTGGGCAAAAGAATCATGGTGGTTGGAGGAGTGGGGGAAAACCAGACGCCTCTAAAGGTCGTAGAGGTTTACAATATCGACGAGGGCAAGTGGAAGAAAAAGAGCTCTCTACGGGAGCCTGCCATGGGCATTTCAATCACTGCTCGAGGTAAACATTAATGTCCCTTGACCCTTCATTCACCTTCATTTTACATTGTTTGTGAGTCATCTAAAGGTGCCCATCCAAGTTAGACAAAAATTGATGAAAGTGAATCATTTTAAATTCAACAAACATTCATATGGTGAAATTTAAAAAATAACCACCATCTTAATCTTTATTTAAAAAATCAATAGTACATATGAGATTAAGCAAATTTATAATATATCTTAGAACTCATTGACTTATCATTGACTCTCAGTTCATTGCTTTTAAAATTCTATGGAGGGAGGTGCTAGAGATAGACAGACACAGACAAAGTGCTGCAAGTTCTCCTGAAGCGACAGTTACAGTTCTCCATAGAATTGTACGAGCGCAAACTATCATCAGCTATCTCAGTAATGGGAAAGAGTGTATTCACTGAATAATTGAGAATTTTGAGAATGAATATTCAGTACTGGAAGATAAAGAAGTGGATTTTTCTCATAAGATATATTAAAAAGTGTATAATTTTCACGTGGTACTATTGATTTATGAAAAAGAAATAAAATTGACAGTTAATCTTTAACAACAAGCCATCACAGCTGACCAATGACACACCAAAATCATCTGGATTGAAAGTGACTAGGTTTTGAATGGCTTGTACAATAGTCAATTGAAAGATTTTTCCCTGAAAAAGATAATTTGTCCCTCACCTGGTATCACTGAAAACTATGGGTAGTCTATAATGGTGAATGTAGACTTAAAGGGGTTGTCACCTCATGATCACTGTGTGCTGTGAGGATTCTCCGATGTTGGGAGCGGGCATTCATGCAATTTTCATACTTCTGACCACATTCCGATTAGACTGTATCTGGCCTTGCTCAATACCCTTGCATTGAGTGAGGCCTTGTCCATCTAGTAGGCATGTGATGCTTGTATATAATTCACATTCTTGCGGTCACGCACTCACCGCTCCCAGTGCCAGTACCGGAGACTCTTCTGACAGTGCACGCTGTGTGACTATTCACAAGTCTGCAGTCACATATCATGACTGTAGACTTTTAGCTTGAGCCCGGACAGCCACTTTAAATGTACATAGCTGCATTAGCCAAAAGTTCATATACATGTAATGGCTCCTTCAAGGTTGTTCAACCATCAATGAACTTCTGTCTAATGTGTAAGGTGACCTTACGGCTCAGTTACTTCTAAGAAAGTTGTCCTAATGTCATCCCAGAAAAAAAAACTGCATATCCTTCCAAAAAGTGTGCTGAAGTATAATTTTACAAAAAAGGTGCAGGATCTTCAAGAGATCTGAATTCCACAGTTTCCATAGCAATCTGAGAAGATGTCTTCGCTCAAACATTTCTAACAAGACTAGATTTTATTTTCAAGGAAACATTAACTCATTTTTAAGAAGTGTCAAAATGATCATAAAAAAGAAAATAGACACGCACCCGCTACACCCAATACTGATTATGTCACTAATCTGAGCCTAATAATTTTTCCTAATACTTCCTAATTGGTTTACACGGGTAATACACGGCTACGGGTAATACATGGCATATTGGTTTACACGGGTAATGGAGCGAATCAGGACTTCAAGAACCTGAACAATGAGCATAGACTCGAATATAGTTTTCAAAGAGACACAAAAGCCCATGTGTTTCTGGAATTTTCTATATTTTCTATATCTTTTCTGGTTTTCATCTCAGATTGCAGGGTATATGCTGCCGGAGGAATGGGATCAGATTTGCGACCACAGTGTTTCCTTCAGCAGTTTGACATGTTAAAAGACATTTGGGTCCATTTTGCGCCAATGCCAACACCCCGCTATGGTGCTACGTCATTTCTACGAGGCAGCAAGATTTATGTATTGGGTAAGTTTATTTTAAAAGCATATATGGTGGAAATGTCGAAATTCGATCAGCACATTAGTTTTATTATTTTTCCCATGGCAGTGAACGAAAGCAGAGCTTTAGCACTAGTAAGGCACGTTGCTCTTCTCTGTACTTGGATATACTTGCTGACTTTGTAATGTAGCACTCTGCATGTCACAGATGCTTTCCTTACGTAAGACATCTGTAAAAACAGACTACGTCCCCATTGCAAAAACTAAAGTTCCTCTTTGTGATTTTAAGTGCCCCCAATAAACAATGTGCCATGGCCCCAGGAGAGCCTGGAGGGGCTTGACTAAGCGAACACCTGACTCTTTGCTAGAGCCCCTGATGATGGGGTTAGAATTGGCACCAAGTGCTACTCCAGGGAAGACCTTGGGGACACGGCAGCTGACAGGACAGGAAGATGGAACATCCAAGAATGTATGGACCTGGCATATTGAAAGGCAAGACAGGTGCAGGCAGGTAGGGCTTGTATGAAGACTGGAACGGCAGTTGCAGGAAGGCACAAGCATGGATAAGCAGGAACTAGCAGAGCAAGCGAGCACAGGTACAGTAGGTACTAGCAGGAACTGGCGGGTACACACAGAAAGGCGACCTGAGGACTAGCAAGCTTGCAGGCCAACTAACTAAACATGTTGCTCAGGCGAAGGTGCCGTAAATAATAAGTGTCTCCTGGCCATTGGCTGGTGGCACTTTAGAACTGTGCGTGCAGTCCCTTTAAGAAAGGGGGAGCGTGGGCTGTAAGTACAGTGCCTGGGGATCTGTGAGCCATGTGCAAAACGCAGGCAGCAGCAGAAAGAGCTGGAAGTGCAAAGTTAAAAAAAAGAATCATATCCGTGCTGATCGGTTATGCCCATTTTTTTATGTAAAAAAAGACTAAAAAATGATAAGATTAATTGATAGGACTAGATTAGGGATAGTAAAAATATACTGTAGTAATCAGCATCTTTTATACAGTATTTTTTACTGAGTATAGTAAGGCTTAGTGTCAGATAGTTGCGGGTGCTCAGTAATTTTCGTTCTTACTGACGCCTGTTTTGTCTTTTATTTTACCAAATTTTTATATTCTTTTAATTTTATTTCTATCTTTTTCTTTCTAGATTCTTTTCTTTTTTTGTCTTCTAAATAAAAAAGTTTACACCAAACACTCTCTCACACACACACACACACACTCATAAACACACACCTGAATAATATTTGGTATACACACATCACAAGTGAAAAAATGTCCTACTTGTCCCAATCACGGTATTCAGTGGAGGAGGCATACACCTTCTTTGCCTCTGACACTAATAGTGAGGGAGAGGGTACCCACCTTATGTTATTTATCCGATTACTCCTCTTACTCAAGTGATACCGAACAGCCAAGCAGGCACTCCAGGACAGAAAATGAACCAGCGCCTACCGGAAGATTAAGAGCCACCTCCAATTTGACACAACCAACATCACATAAATAGTTTTCAAAGTACCGTATATACTCGAGTATAAGCCGAGATTTTCAGCCCATTTTTTGAGGCTGAAAGTTCCCCTCTCGGCTTATACTCGAGTCATACCCAGGGGTCGGCAGGGAAGGGGAGCGGGGGCTGTTTAATAATACTCACCTGCTCCTGGTGCGGTCCCTGCAGGTCCCTGGCGCCCCATCTTCTTCATGTATTGAGCGGTCACATGGTACCGCTCATTACATTAATGAATATGCTGCTCCACCTCCCATAGGGGTGGAGCCGCATATTCATTAATGTAATGAGCGGTAACGGTGACGGCTCAGTACAGGAAGAAGCTGCGGCGCTGGGGAACCAGGGACTGCATAGCACCAGGAGCAGGTGAGTATAATGGGGAGGGGAAGCGCTGTGTGATATTCACCTGCTCCCCGTTCCGGGCACCGCTCCGTCTTCAGCGTCTTCTGCAGTGATGCTCAGGTCAGAGGGCACGGTGACGTGGTTAGTGTGCGCCCTCTGCCTGAACGTCCATGCAGAAGACGCTGAAGATGGAGCGGCGCCGGAACAAAGTCAGGTGAATATTGAAAGTGCCAGGGGCCTGAGCGATGGAGAGGTATGTGATTTTTTTTATCGCAGCAACAGCAAATGGGGCAAGTGTCTGTATGGAGCATCTTATGGGGCCATAACGTTTGTGCAGCACTATATGGGGCAAGTGTCTGTATGGGGCCATAATCAACGTTTGTGCAGCACTATATGGGTCAAGTGTATGTATGGGGCCATAATCAACGTTTGTGCAGCACTATATGGGGCAAGTGTCTGTATGGGGCCATAATCAACGTTTGCGCACCACTATATGGGGCAAGTGTCTGTATGGAGCACCTTATGGGGCCATAATCAACGTTTGTGCAGTGCTATATGGGGCAAGTGCCTGTATGGAGCATCTTATGGGGCTATAATCAACGTTTGTGCAGCACTATATGGGGCAAATATCTTTATGGAGCATCTTATGGGGCCATAACGTTTGTGCAGCACTATATGGGGCAAATATCTTTATGGAACATCTTATGCGCTCATAATCATCATTTGTGCAGCATTAGGGTATGTGCACACGTTGCGGATTCTCTGCGGATCCGCAGCGTTTTTTGCAGTACAGAAACGCTGCAGATCCACAATTGATTTACAGTACAATGTAAATCAATGAGAAAAAAAATGCTGTGCACACTTTGTGGAAAATCCGCTGCGGAAACGTTGCAGTTTTAGGCTATGTGCACACGTTGCGGATTCGGCTTAGGAATTTCTGGTGCGGATTCTGTCTCTCCTGGCAGAAAACGCACCTGCGGTTTTTTGTGCGGTTCCGCAGCATTTTTTTGTGCGTTTTTGCTGCGGTTTTCTTGCGATTTGCTGCGTTTTTTACCCCTGCGGTTTTCTATAATGGAATGGGTACAAAAACGCTGCACAAACGATTCACAAAAAAGAATTGACATGCTATTTCTTTAAAACCGCAGCGTTTCCGCAGCGGATTTTCCACAAAGTGTGCAAAGCATTTTTTTTTCTCATTGATTTACATTGTACTATAAATCAATTGCGGATCTGCAGCGTTTCTGCATTGCAAAAAATGCTGCGGATCCGCAGAGAATCCGCAACGTGTGCACATACCCTCAAAGAAATAGCATGAAGCAAGTGTCTGTATGGAGCATCTTATGGGGGCCATAATCAATTTTTGTGCAGCACTATATGAGGCAAATATCTTTATGGAGCATCTTATGGGGCCATAATCAACATTTGTGCAGCATTATATTGGGCAAATGTGTCTATGGAGCATCTTATGGGGCCATTATTAACCTTTATGCAGGATTATATGGGGCATATTTTAATATGGAGCATCTTATGGGGCCATGATAAACTTTATAGAGCATTATATGGGGCTCCTGATTCAATATGGATATTCAAAAACACTTAACCTACTGATGTCTCAATTAATTTTACTTTTATTGGTATCTATTTCTACTTTTGACATTTACCCATAGCTGCTGCATTTCCCGCCCTAGGCTTATACTCGAGTCATTAAGTTTTCCCAGTTTTTTGTGGCAAAATTAGGGGGGTCGGCTTGTACTCAGGTCGGCTTATACTCGAGTATATATGGTATTTTTCTCTAAGGATTTTGTAGACCTGATGGTGGCTGAGACAAATTTGTATGCCCAGTAATATTTGGCCCAAAACACCACCACTACATTTTCTAACTGGACCCCTGTAGATGCAGTAGAAATCAAGACATTTTAGGGCCTTGTTCTTCCCATGGGTTTAGTGAAGAAGCCAGAACTTCGGCAATGTTGGAGTGTTCATATTTTATATAACATTCCAGTGTTCCAGATGGCTATGATACAAGTGCTTTGAGGCCATCCAAAATGTTTTACATTACAACAATAATGCACGTTGTCCTCCCCGAGATGACCGCAACTTTGACCAACTTTTCAACATTCAGGCTGGTCAAGTTTGCTGGTCAAGTTTGCTGAGGTGTTCCTTCCCCAAAGGGACATCTGCGTGAATGAGTTGTAAGAGGCAGAGCCAAAGCCATAGTTGTGGCTGAGATTAACTGGTTCCATGCAAACAATGTCCCTTCTGCAGCATACTTTTCACTTGTCCCTCTGCACCATTTTGGTCCCATCGGGCTGGCTGAAGTTCCACTGCCTCCGTAGTACAGTAAAAGACAGTCCTTTTCAAACTTAAAACGATGAACTTTACTTTGTTTGTCACAGCATATTCTTGTCAGTTACATCATCAGCATTAGGTTCCACACAGTTCACGTCTTCCGCTCTCACTACGCTTTCTCCTACGTACTGCAGTAGATTATGGGGACTTATCACCTCTTGCGATAGATCAGGGTCCTCCCTGTGGGAGCTCACTACATTTGAGTATTCCTCCGTCTGTTTCGCCATGAGCCCAAGCAATAATCTGCCACATGGTGAGCGACCTGTGTCCCTGTACTGGTCTTGGACCACTTCTCTAGCTTCTGTCCCGAACTGTGGTTACACTGCTGCCTCAGCTGTACTTGTCGTCCATCCAGACTCTGAATGGCTGGGAATGAGGCTTAAATGTTGCAAAGCTGTCTGCCCAGCACAGACTCTAAGCCCCTACTAACTACAAACAGGAAGCCTCTTGCACTTAACACAGACAGCCCCTCCTACATAATTATGTATCATTTGGAGCCCCATCTAGTGTCCGATGACAGGTTCTACATTTGCCCTATCACAACTAAAACAGACAGAATGGCATATATACTGTATACATGGCATGACAAATATACATCTTTAAGGGGGTAGAGGTGTGACACCCCCTTACATTCCCCCTTCCTTTAACAATGGTTGTCCCTGACCATTTACCCAAGATTTAATAATTAAAATAAATACTCCATGCAGGGAGATAAAATAAGGTAGATTAAAACTGCGCAAAATCAATGCATGAGAGTCCTGTCTCCCTTTAGAGGTGCCTGGCTCACAGTCCTGCAGGTTACACCCTCAGTCCAATGTGGGAATAAAAATGTCTGTTTTCCCACAAAACCTTTTTACCGTGTGCCAAGAAACAGTCCTTCCATTAGCACCGCTAGTACACAGATCAAGCAGTTCTACCCGAAATCCAACATATTTACAGGGGTATGACCTTTCCGTAAGGTCAGCAGTTCTTTAGGGAAGCGTCCCCCTCCCTTTGTGTATAGCACTATCCTGTGTGACACGTGTGCTGCCTGGTCATAGAACACAGTCTATTGCCGCAGCCGCATCGGGTCCGTCAGTCCAAGGACCCCCTTTTTTCCATAATGTAGAGTTCTGCTATCCAGCAGAAAGGGTGCAACAGATGCAACAAACCTTAAACAACAACTTAATGTACTTTACTGGCCGCACTACTCCCGCTTCTGGGAGTGTTATCACTTGCACGCAGGGACACAGAACAGTCCCTATCCTAGTCTGGGCCCGCATACAGTCCCAGGCCATGATCCTCTGAGCAGAGAGTTAGTGCCACAGCATAGTCGCCCCATAAAAATTTGGTGCTAAAATAATATTTTTGTGGAAAAAATGTGATTTTTTTTCATTTTCAAACTGAGAAATCGCTGGTCAAATTTTAACTCTTCCTAACAAAAAAAGCATGCTGATGTAAAGTGACATGTGGGAAATGTTATTTATTAACTATTTTGTGTGACACAACTCTGGTTTAAAGGCATAAATATTAAAAGTTTGAAAATTGCAACACTTTCAAAATTTTAGCCAAATTTCCAATTTTTTCCACAAATAAACGCAAGTCATATCAAACAAGTTTTACCACTATTATGAAGTACAATATGTCACGAAACAGCAGTCTCAGAATCAGTGGGATCCATTGATTGATGCATTACAGAGTTATTACCATATAAAGCGACAGTGGTCAAAATTGTAAATTTTGGCCTGGTTATGAAGGTGAAAACAGGCTTGGGGGGGAAGGTAAAGAGGTTAAACATTCATTGCACAAGAACCACAAAATGTATTTCTTCACCGCAAGTATCATTTTGATCAGTATTACAGCACTAATATGACACTGTTTGTTCATTACATGGCAAAATCCTGCTGACAGGTTCTCTTTAAATTGATGGACATAACAGCAGTGGAACTCCAAGGGACCCTACTATAAGTCAATGGGGTCAGGAATCATTGGGATCAGATGTATAATGGATTTAGCACTGTTAGTAAAAATCAATAATGCTGATAGAGTTTACTTAGCTAATAGGACGATCTATGCATATTACAAATATTTTCATTATTAAATTGCTAATACTTCAAAGGAGGAACCATATGTGCTCCAGAATTAGACACGGTTGAAGCTGGTACATTCTTTGCATTCTTGAAATTGGTGACATAAGATGGTATACACTGACAATAGAAGGAGAAAAACATTTGAATGCACGATATTTAGTGACCCTGAGGGCGAATAGGGAGTGGATTGTATTATCTTTAAGCTCTAGTTTTCTGTATGTTGGAATGCAACTCAGCCTATATCGCGTGAGTTATTGTATTAGGCAGTCAGCTGGTTGTCTGGTACATTCCCTACAGAATTTTTTAGAACAATATGCACCTGCCTACCACTATCGGTCGGGTACTTAACCACAAGCACTCACGCTTAAAGGGAACCTGTCACCAAGTTTGGCTGATATGAGTTACGGCCATCGCCTTTCAGGGCCTATCTACAGCATTCTATAATGGTGTAGGTAAGCTCCCAATCCGACCTGTAGGAGAAGAAAAATAAGTTTTATTATACTAACCTGCAGGGCGGTCTGGTCCAATGGGTGTCGCAGGTCTTGATCCGGCGCCTCCCATCTTCTTGTGATGCCACCCACCTGCTTTTTCATGGCTCCCCGGCATCGCACTCCTGCGCAGGCGTACTTACAAATTCCTGCAGTGCACAGGCACTGGGCCTCTCTGACCTTTCCCGGCGCCTGTGCACTGCAGTACTTTGCTCTGCCCTCAACAGGACAGATAAGTACGCCTGCGCAGGAGCACGATGCTGGGGAGTGATGAAGTAAGCAGGAGGTCGGCATCGCAAAAAGATGGGAGGCCCCAGACCAAGACCTACCACACCCATCGGATGCTGTATATCAGAGGTGTCAAACTGCATTCCTCGAGGGCCGCCAACAGGTCATGTTTTCAGGATTTCCTTGTATTGCACAGGTGATAATTTAATCACCTGCACAGAATGATTCCAGCACCTTGTGGAATGCTAAGGAAATCCTGAAAACATGACCTGTTGGCAGCCCTCGAGGAATGCAGTTTGACACCTCTGCTGTATATGAGCCCTGAAAGGCGATGCCTGTAACTCGTATCAGCCAAACCTGGTAGCAGGTATGCTTTAATACATAAAACCTAAGTAGAACCATGAAGTAAAAATTTTACCAAAACCTGAGGTTCTGCATTCCATGAAGGTTCACCACTGCCTGTTAATGCGCTTTTCATAGCTCCTGGATTTTAAGAAAAACTAACAGTTTCCAGAATACACAGAAAAAGGATTCTATATGAAAGGTCAGAACATAGTCCAATGTTATCTCTAGTGATATGAGCTGTGAAATTACCTGGAAGAAAGCGATGCATAAAGTGTGAAGGAGCCGTTTCATTTATCCCACAAAGGACATTCTACGTATGTGATAGGGAAATGTACTACACCTTTATGTTATCTGCGTTAAGACTTGGTATGATTATTGCAAAGAAAGAAGCGTGATCTGCATATCTTTATGGTTCGTATTGCACGGTCATATATTGTAAACCTTTGACCTTCACTACTCTTTTCTCTGCTAACCCATATTTCTTTACCCATAGGGGGTAGGCAGTCTAAGTATGCGGTGAATGCCTTTGAAGTTTTTGACACTGACTCTCGATCATGGACCAAATTCCCCAGTATCCCCAACAAAAGGGCATACTCAAGATTTGTGATAAGTGAGGGATCACTCTACAGTTTGGGAGGACTACGGCAAGGGGGAACATACCGACGGCCAAAATTTACAAAGACTGTGGATATTTTTGAAATGGAACAAGGCAAGTTCAAATATAAATACCAACTTGACATCTTACTTTTTTTTACATATTTGTAAAGCCAAATTCTGTACACCATAAATGTTTGATAGGTAGCAATCCCATTTCTACCACCACCAATCTTTCAGGATATCAGGGGTTCACCAAGTAGGATATCCTGCAATCTCTTCATTCAGGTGTAGAATGAAAAAACGAGTTAGTACAGCAGGTAACACTCTATATGTACTCTAGTCTAAGAACACACCTGAATGCCGGTTCCTGTCTACATAACAACAGGTATGCAAATAGTAAGAAGCGTTCACTAACCTGTCTTGAAAATGTAAACTCCTTTGCCCGTGCAATCCACAGCCACAGACAGCTGCAATGTGGAACAGTTGGTCTTCACCGGCTGAGACCAAAACTAGCTAAGACATTTAACACTGGGAGAGTGCTCCTTCTGTCAGCCCATGTCATAAACACTAATATAAAACAGTATCAGTACTAGATCTGAACTTGGCATATGTATTTCCCCAACTCTCCATCTAAATACTGTCCGTTACTGGATATACATATCTTATGGCTTATTTAAAAGGAACCTGTCATTACATTCATGCTGCCCGAACCATGCGCAGAATGAATCAGAGCCAGGCTGTGCAATGTCAGCCAGGTATCTTTTATTCTGAATCACTGCCCCTTTTCAGAGAAAATTAAACCTTGAAAGCCAATTGAGAACTATAGGGAGAGACCTGACTAGTTCAATTTGGTCTCTGTCCGACTTCTTTCCGCTTTGCTCCACGTAATTGACAGATCTCTCCTTATAGACACACATGCAAGACATCTGCCAATTTAGTGGGATGGGGAGAAGTTGGTGGAAGACATCATTGGACTTGTCAAATCACCCCCTATAATCCCCAGCTGGCTTTTCAAACTATATTTTCTCTGATTGCCACATCATTTTACAGTAGAGTAAAACATACTTAGTGGCACTCGTGCAACCAGGCTCTGATTCATGCTACCTGTGGTTCGGGCATGGCATAAGTCTAACAACAAGTTCCCTTTAAGTTAAACAATTTTTTTGTTCAGAGTAAACAATGCCAAGACTTAACACAGTAAAATATAGGCCTTAGGCGACAGTGCATCCTAAAAATATGTGTGCATGAGCAAATTACAACATTAAAGTAACTGTTCAAGACTTTAAAACATCTAGCATATGTCAGCAAATATGATGAAACACTCAGATGTTCAATCCCCTGGAATTCTACTGTGGATTCTTTAGTGGTTCCCGTCTGTGTTACTTTACTTTAGCAATGACGTTACATTCATCCACGTGACCGCTGCAGCCAATCAATGGCTTTACAACTCTCATGCTATATCTGCCACCATCATCACTGAGGCCAGTGATTGGCTGCAGTGTTCATTTGCATGTACATCACATCATTGGTTCAGTGAAGTAAACAAATAAAATAATGGGGGACCATTGAAGCACTGGGACATTGATTATTTTTTTAAATTATATTTACTTCTTTGCCGTTAGATACATTTTTGAAATCTCTTTAAGGATAAATTGGTGAGCAGTGATTACACGAAGGTAAATACAAGAGACAAGGACAGCACCTCCAAAAATCGTACATGAGCTAATGCCACTAGGAAACAATTTACAAAACTGAACATGAGGTTCTTAGTATAACATTCTGATCAAAATGTATGAAGCCCAATGCCACGTCATGGCGAACCTCTCAGTGGATCCCTAATTTTTTATAACCTTAAAGGTGCTACTTCATGCGCCAACCACTGTCACAGCAACAATGCTCCAGCAGGGTGGGTGGCCTGGTTCCTCACAGTAAGGCTGAGTCCCCATGATTCCAGGCCACACCGTCTCACAGCACAAAACCACAGCAACAATGGCCGCCACACAGTAACAATACCAAGTGAAAGGAGCAGTGGGCTTCACATCCAGTTACAGGTCCCTCACTCACCCATAAAAAAAATAAAAGGAAGCTGTCTGCATGATCACACCGCCCCCCAAAAAAGCAAAACAAAACCTGTTTATATGGTTATGGTGCACTGTGAATTATAACATCATCCATACCTTTCTTTTTGCAATTTGTTGCTCCTTGACTGAAAAATTACTAGTTTGATTAGTATGCAAATTAGGCTTAAGTGCCCTGGGTGTGTCAAAACACTTCCCAAGCCTGTGCCTCTTTGGCTCTATTGCCCACATTTCTCTACTCAGTGACATTGTAGTCAAGCTAACAGCAATACTGAAGGAAGGAGCAGCATCCGTATCCAGGTGAAAAAATAAAGTCTTTATTCTGCCATTACAAGATGCAACGTTTCGGCCGGCAACCAGCCTTTGTCAGCCTTTGTCAAGGCTGGTTGCCGGCCGAAACGTTGCATCTTGTAATGGCAGAATAAAGACTTTATTTTTTCACCTGGATACGGATGCTGCTCCTTCCTTCAGTATTGCTGTGAGTATTGGTCCAGTTGGATTCATGGACTGTGGAGCGTGCACCGTGAACACCTGAGTGCTGTTGGTTAATTATCCTTTGTATTGTAGTCAAGCTAGTGAGCTGTCAATCACAAAGATTAGGCTGGACATAGAATAGTCAGCGTGACCGAGGTATGGAAAGTGTTTTGACACTCCCAGTGCCCCTTATGTTGGCTTTGCTGTATGCTGGACCCCCTCTTCACACTGTCACCATCCCATACACTACTTTCTCTCTATACTGTGCCCTCACACTGACTCTCCCACTCTGTTCCCTCCATGCTGGCCCCTCACACTGCTTTCCCAGCATACTGTCCCTCCCACCCAAGCTGCCCCCTCTCTTTACACTTTTCCTCCCCACACTGCCCCTTTTCTATACTGTACTCCCTGTTCACACTTTTCGTCCCATACTGTGCCCTTGCGTTATCCCCCCTCCCACTTATTTATACTCTACACATTCCCAAAGTGCCTTGAACCTTCGGCTCCTCTATGGAGCACTTGGCATGGCCCACACATTTGTCACCTCTGAAGTGCTAGAGTGATGTCAGTAGCTTAAAGAGGTGTCTTCATCATGTCTGCCAATGTACAGTACAGACCAAAAGTTTGGACACACCTTCTCATTTAAAGATTTTTCTGTATTTTCTTGACTATACTCATACTCATGAAAATGCAGAAAAATCTTTAAATGAGAAGGTGTGTCCAAACTTTTGGTCTGTACTGTAGCACTGACACTCATATCTTCAATTGTATTCATGATTACAGATTAACCATAGTTTTTTTATTTCATAAATCAATAGTACACATGAAAGTAAGCATCTATTATAGAAATTTGCTTCCTTTCTCCTCCTGGACTGATCAGTTACTCTCAATTTATGAGTAAAATCTGGATTCGGTGAAGACAGATTTTCCTAATAATGACATAGGAGATGATAGTTGATGCTAATAATATTCTATGTAGAGGGGAGGCGGGATGGTCGAGGGCTAGAGACCGTTCTCCATAGAACTTTATACGCACCAATTGTCTCCTATCTCAGTAATGGGAAAATCTGCATTCACTGAAGACACATTTTACCCGGGAATAGAGAATTTTGAGACTGAGTGATCAGTTCGGAAAGAGAAAGATTTCTCTGATAAGATATATTATAAAGTTTCTAATGTTCATGTTCATTATTGATTTATACAATAATTGGTTAATTTTTATGAACTTTTTAGTGTCACAAAGTTGCCAGATTCACTGATTATTCTATATGTTTAGCTGGTCAAAAGAAATTCCCAGGAGCTCATATCTTTTTATTTTCAGGGGGTTGGATGAAGACAGATCGTTCCTGCTTTCTAAGAAAAAGAAGAGCTGATTTTGTTGCGGGGGCAATACATGGGAGAGTTGTTGTGGCCGGAGGTCTTGGTAAGGACAAAAACACTAGATAATATTCACTTCTGCAGGACTAATACCAAGGACATTCTTATTGTTAAAATCTCTTTATTTCATTGAATCTAACATTATGACATAACGAGAATAGGCAGAACATTTCCGCTTCTGGCTATAAGGATGGGCACATTATGCAGAATGCAGATTGTCTGCATAGATTACACAGGGTTTGGATGTGACAGGTGTAACCTAAAGAAAAATTTAGCTTACTTCCAGATGCTTTACCCTGAGAAATATGAGATACAAGTCACTACCGGAGCGTAAGGACAATGATAAATTAATATTAAACATTCCATGAATAGTTAGAACTGAATTCTGTTTCTCTTCAGGAAACCAACCTTCCGTTTTGGAAACCACAGAGATCTTCCATCCATTGAAGAACAGATGGGAAAGCTTAAGTCCCATGCCGAACCCCCGATGTGCCAGCGCTACGATGGTCTTGAAGAACAGGCTGTATGCCATAGGGGGAGTAAACCAGGGGCCCAGCTCTGCGGTAGACATGTTGAGTTTAATAGAATCTTGACTAAGGCGTTATTGGTATTTTGTACGTTCTGTACAGTAGGCTTGAAAGAGTTTCAGAGTGCGTGTTTTATACCGTGGGTATCAGACTGTTTTATTTGCCAAGCCATGTATACCAAGATATTCGTCCTATCTTTAACCCCTTCCCGACCCATGACGCCACGTAGGCGTCATGAAAACCCGTGCCAATCCGACCCATGACGCCTATGTGGCGTCATGGAATGATCGCGTCGCTGCAGAGCGGGTGAAAGGGTTAACTCCGATTTCACCCGTTCTGCAGGGACAGGGGGAGTGGTACTTCAGCCCAGGGGGGGTGGCTTCACCCCCCCGTGGCTACGATCGCTCTGATTGGCTGTTGAAAGTGAAACTGCCAATCAGAGCGATTTGTAATATTTCACCTAAAAAACTGGTGAAATATTACAATCCAGCCATGGCCGATGCTGCAATATCATCGGCCATGGCTGGAAAACCTGAAGTGACCCCCCCCCACCCCACCGATCGCCCCCCCAGTGCTCCGTTATGGGGTCCGGTCCCCTCCGTCCTGTGCTCCGCTCCCCCGTCCTCCTGCCCGCTCCCCCCCTGCTCCTATGTCACCCCCCCGTGCTCCGACGCCCCCCCCGTGCCCCGATCTCCCCCCCTTATACTTACCGAGGCTCCCGGTCCCCGTCTGCCTCCATCATGGGCGCCGCCATCTTCCAAAATGGCGGGCGCATGCTCAGTGCGCCCGCCGAATCTGCCGGCCGGCAGATTCATTACAAAGTACATTTTGATCGCTGTGGTAGGTTCTATCACAGCGATCAAAATAAAAAAAATAATAAATAAACCCCCCCCTTTATCACCCCCATAGGTAGGGACAATAATAAAATAAAGAAAATATTTTTTTTTCTTTTTCCACTAGGGTTAGGGTTAGAACTAGGGTTAGAAATAGGGGTAGGGTTAGGGTTACGGGTAGGGTTAGGGTTAGGGGTAGGGTTAGGGTTATGGCATGTGCACACAGTGCGGATTTGGCTGCGGATCCGCAGCGGATTGGCCGCGGATCCGCAGCGGATTGGCCGCGGATCTGCAGCGGATTGGCCGCGGATCCGCAGCGGATTGGCCGCGGATCCGCAGCGGATTGGCCTCTGCGAATTCGTAGCAGTTTTCCATCAGGTTTACAGTACCATGTACACCTATGGAAAACCAAATCCGCTGTGCCCATGGTGCGGAAAATTCCGTGCAGAAACGCTGCGTTGTATTTTCCGCAGCATGTCAATTCTTTGTGCGGATTCCGCAGCGTTTTACACCTGTTCCTCAATAGGAATCCGCAGGTGAAATCTGCACAAAAAAACACTGGAAATCTGCTGTAAATCCGCAGGTAAAACGCAGTGCCTTTTACCTGCAGATTTTTCAAAAATCGTGCGGAAAAATCTCACACGATTCCGCAACGTTGGCACATTGCCTTAGGGTTAGGGTTGGAATTAGGGCTAGGGTTGGAAATAGGGTTAAGATTAGGCTTGTGGTTAGGGTTACGGATAGGGTTAGGGGTGCGTTGGGGTTACAGTTGTGGTTAGGGTTGGGATTAGGGTTAGGGTTGGGATTAGGGTTAGGATTAGGGTTGGAATTAGGGTTACGGGTGTGTTGCGGTTAGGGTTGTGGTTAGGGGTGTGTTGGGGTTAGGGTTGTGATTAGGGTTATGGCTACAGTTGGGATTAGGATTAGGGGTGTGTTGGGGTTAGTGTTGAAGTTAGAATTGAGGGGTTTCCACTGTTTAGGCACATCAGGGGTCTCCAAACGCAACATGGCGCCACCATTGATTCCAGCCAATCTTGCGTTCAAAAAGTCAAATGGTGCTCCCTCCCTTCCAAGCCCCGACGTGCGCCCAAACAGTGGTTTACCCCCACATTTGGGGTACCAGCGTACTCAGGACAAACTGGGCAACAACTGTTGGGGTCCAATTTCTCCTGTTACCCTTGCAAAAATAAAAAATTACTTGCTAAAACATAATTTTTGAGGAAAGAACAATTATTTTTTATTTTCACGGCTCTGCGTTATAAACGTCTGTGAAGCACTTGGGGGTTGAAAGTGGTCACCACACATCTAGATAAGTTCCTTCGGGGGTCTAGTTTCCAAAATGGGGTCACTTGTGGGGTGTTTCTACTGTTTAGGCACATCAGGGGCTCTGCAAATGCAACGTGATGCCCGCAGACCATTCCATCAAAGTCTGCATTTCAAATGTCACTACTTCCCTTCCGAGCCCTGACGTGTGCCCAAACAGTGGTTTACCCCCACATATGGGGTACCAGCACACTCACAACAAACTGGGCAACAAATATTGGGGCCCAATTTCTCCTGTTACCCTTGTGAAAATAAAAAATTGCTTGCTAAAACATCTTTTTTGAGGAAAGAAAAATGATTTTTTATTTTCACGGCTCTGCGTTGTAAACTTCTGTGAAGCACTTGGGGGATGAACGTGCTCATCACACATCTAGATAAGTTCCTTGGGGGGGTCTAGTTTCCAAAATGGGGTCACTTGTGGGGTGTTTCTGCTGTTTAGGAACATCAGGGGCTCTGCAAATGCAACGTGATGCCCGCACACAATTCCATCAAAGTCTGCATTTCAAATGTTACTACTTCCCTTCCGAGCCCTGACGTGTGCCCAAACAGTGGTTTACCCCCACATATGGGGTACCAGCACACTCACAACAAACTGGGCAACAAATATTGGGGCCCAATTTCTCCTGTTACCCTTGTGAAAATAAAAAATTGCTTGCTAAAACATCTTTTTTGAGGAAAGAAAAATGATTTTTTATTTTCACGGCTCTGCGTTGTAAACTTCTGTGAAGCACTTGGGGGTTGAACGTGCTCACCACACATCTAGATAAGTTCCTTCGGGGGTCTAGTTTCTAAAATGGGGTCACTTGTGGGGGGTTTCTACTGTTTAGGCATATCAGGGGCTCTGCAAACGTAACATGATGCCCGCAGACCATTCCATCAAAGTCTGCATTCCAAAACGTCACTACTTCCCTTCCGAGCCCCGGCATGTGCCCAAACAGTGGTTTACCCCCATATATGGGGTATCAGCGTACTCAGGAGAAACTGGACAACAACTTTTGGGTCCAATTTCTCCTGTTACTCTTGCAAAAATAAAAAAATCTGGGCTAAAAAAATATTTTTGAGGAAAGGAAACACATTTATTATTTTCACGGCTCTGAGTTATAAACTTCTGTGAAGCACTTGGGGGTTCAAAGTGCTCACCACACATCTAGATAAGTTCCCTTGGGGGTCTAGTTTCCAAAATGGAGTCACTTGTGGGGAGTTCCTACTGTTTAGGCACATCAGGGGCTCTGCAAACGCAACCTGACGCCCGCAGAGCATTCCATCAAAGTCTGCATTTCAAAACGTCACTACTTCCCTTCCGAACCCCGACGTGTGCCAAAACAGTGGTTTACCCCCACATATGGGGTATCAGCGTACTCAGGAGAAACTGGACAACAACTTTTGGGGTCCAATTTCTCCTGTTACCCTTGGTAAAATAAAAAATTGTGGGCTAAAAAATCATTTTTTGAGAAAAGAAAAATTATTTTTTATTTTCATGGCTCTGCGTTATAAACTTCTGTGAAGCACTTGGGGGTTCAGAGTGCTCACCACACATCTAGGTTAGTTCCTTGGGAGGTCTAGTTTCCAAAATGGGGTCACTTGTGCGGGAGCTCCAATGTTTAGGCACACAGGGGCTCTCCAAACGCGACATGGTGTCCGCTAATGATTGGAGCTAATTTTCCATTCAAAAAGCCAAATGGCGTGCCTTCCCTTCCGAGCCCTGCCGTGCGCCCAAACAGTGGTTTACCCCCACATATCGGGTATCATCGTACTCAGGACAAACTGGACAACAACATTTGGGGTCCAATTTCTCCTATTACCTTTGACGTCACGGCTTGTGATTGGTCGCGTCGCCCATGTGACCGCGACGCGACCAATCACAACGCCGGAACGTAATTTTAAAATCCTGAAGGACCTGAAATTACGTCACGGCTTGCTGTGATTGGTCGCGTCGCGGCCACATGGGCGGCACGCGACCAATCACAAGCCGGGACTTCACGTAAGGAAGTAAACGCGCGAATTTTAAGCAAACAACGCTGCCGGTTCCCTCGGAGAGGTGAGTATAGCAATATTTTTTATTTTAATTCTTTCTTTTACACATTAATATGGATCCCAGGGCCTGAAGGAGAGTTTCCTCTCCTTCAGACCCTGGGAACCATCAGGGATACCGTCCGATACTTGAGTCCCATTGACTTGTATTGGTATCGGTATCGGATTGGATCCGATACTTTGCCGGTATCGGCCGATACTTTCCGATACCGATACTTTCAAGTATCGGACGGTATCGCTCAACACTACTCACTATGCTTCTAGATAAGTTCCTTGGGGGGTCTAGTTTCCAAAATGGGGTCACTTGTGGGGGAGCTCCAATGTTTAGGCACACGGGGGCTCTCCAAACGCGACATGGTGTCCGCTAAAGATTGGAGCCAATTTTTCATTCAAAAAGTCAAATGGCGCTCCTTCCCTTCCGAGCCCTGCCGTGCGCCCAAACAGTGGTTTAACCCCACATATGAGGTATCAACGTACTCAGGACAAATTGGACAACAACGTCTCTGGTTTAACAGAATAAAAATTCAAAATGTGAAAATTGCGAAATTTTCAAAATTTTCGCCAAATTTCCGTTTTTTTCACAAATAAACTCAGAAATTATCGACCTAAATTTACCACTAACATGAAGCCCAATATGTCACGAAAAAACAATCTCAGAATCGCTAGGATCCGATGAAGCGTTCCTGAGTTATTACCTCATAAAGGGACACTGGTCAGAATTGCAAAAAACGGCAAGGTCATTAAGGCCAAAATAGGCTGGGTCATGAAGGGGTTAATGATGTATTCAAGGAATCTGGATTGTGAGCACATACAGCAGAAAATGAGAATTATTTTGCTATAGGCAAAACTAAGACACTCTCTATAATATTCAGCATCACATAAGTTAATTCAAAGAATGTTGAAGTGGCTTGAGGGTAACTAATCGACTCAAAAATACATATGAAATATTTTTAAAGTATCATGAAAATATTTTATACTGATCTGTATTGTGATTAAAGAGGTTTCCAGCCATAGCATGAAAGTCTGCAGTCACTGTATGTGACTGCAGACTTGTGCACCCTCCCATGGCGCGGACTGCACTGTCAGGATTCTCCAGTGCCGATATGCATACTCCCAGGCACATTCCGACTAGACGTGCACAGACATACTCAATGCTAGTGAATTAAGCAAGGCATGTCTAGTCAGAATGTGACTATCGTGCTAAACCTGGACAACCCATTTTAATGTACCAAAACGTTTTTATTAGTGTACAAACCACTATGATAAGGGTGGAACGGAGAGACAAAAAGAGAGAAGTACACTTCAAAATACAGGAGGTTTAACCATTAATGTACATGGCATAGCTCAGTCATAATATTATACTTATACAAACCAGACCAAGACCTACTATGAACTCAGCCAATAGCAGCCTCTTTACTGAAAACAATTATATGGCATCACTTCAGATTACTAATCGCATTATTAAAACGAGAGCATGAGAAAGTTCCAAGTGTCTTTCTCTTGCAAACGGTCGTACCTATCACGCTCCTGGCTTCTATCCACGCTCAATATTAGATTAAGTGGGAGAATAGAAGCAGATAACTAGAAAAAGCAGAATAAGACCCCAATCAAACGTCCTCTTTTCATGTACGTGTTCTATTTGTCCTGTTTTGGAAGTTTATCTGCTAGAATACGTACCCATTATAGAATATCGAGCGGCTCACAGTGACTGTAAAAACAAAAACCACGTGTTGTTGTCGGGCAGCACTCCGTTCAATGTTATTTAGTGCCACAGTGCAGATTTTTTTCATGGACTGAAACGGCACATGAAATAAATTACAATATGCACTAGTTTCTTCCTTTTGTCAGATGAAAATCGCCCACTCTGGTCTATGGTTGGGAAAAAAATTCAGATTCTAAATGGCGCCATCATGGAGCCTCTGATTTGTACACATGCATTGCAGTTCTTTAACATAAGATACTATTTGATCTTGTACATGTTTAGTAACTGCTATTGTATAAGAGCAGATTGCACACAGATTACAAACGGATGACAAATGAGAAAAAAAAATATATGGATGAAACTAACAATTTTTTAAAAGCTTAGCCTCGTTGTAATGGGTCTGTGACCTATCAGTAAAAATAACACATAGCACACACACCAAAAAAACTCATGTGTGATATCTTACATTCTGTGGACACACAAAATAGTGCTTTTGTATTCTCCATGCACAGTGTGATATGTGACACCCACATATAGTCTAGTCACCCAGGTTGGTGCACACGCTTGTTTAGATATTTCACATAATGCAATATAATATGGCTCTTAGATGACAAATTCACACAGTACAGGTTTTTGGTGCAGTTTTAATATATTAACTACAGGACTGGATACAAAAAAGTCATTTTATGCTTATTTTACAAGTATTTTTTAACCTTTACTTTTTCATTTCAATTATTTATGTTTAGGCCTATTAAAATGTAAAATTAAGAAGGTCTAAAACTATAAATGAGCCATCCCCATACCCTCTAACAAAGCAAGCGCCTTTTTACTTCAAAGGGTTTCAGTTGCAATACCAGACACAACCAATAGTCAAGGGTGGTGCTGTTTTGGAAAAAAACTGGTTGTATTTTTCAAATTTTGGACAACCTCTTTAAAAGGGAACCTGCCACCAGGTTTTCCCACTATAAAGTACGGCCACCACCCTTAAGGCCTCTTTTACAGTATTCTAGTAAGCTGTATGTAAGTCCTCAATCTCCTCTACACAGTAGAAAAATACCTTTTATTACCCCTCTGCGGTGCACGTGATGGCTTTAATTCCGGGTCATTGGCACTTGTCGGTCTCTCCTCGCACATTTCAGTTCTTTGCTCTGACCTCAGCAGGGCGGAGAGAAGAGCGCATGCACAGGACAGCCATTGGGGGACACTGTGTGCATGACGTAGGACGCGTCACCCACATGAAGTAGGGTAGGAGGATGGCGCTTGTGACGAGAGAGGAGGCACCGAAGCAAGATCAGTGACGCCCATTGGATAGCACCATAAAATTATTTTTTGTGCTATGCAGAGGGGACCTACAGCTTACTAGAATACTGTAAAAGAGACCTTAATACTTTATATTGGGAAACCCTGGTGATAAGTTCCCTTTAACAATTACGTCAACAAAAGAAAGAGGAGATAGCAGCACTATTCATTTCCATTGAGCAAGTAGAACCAGTTTCTGGAACATTATGTACTAGTTGAATTAAATAAACTTGCAATATGTTTGCCTTTTCTGCTTAAATACTAGACGTTGGTATACACATGTCATTGTCCAACAATAGCCCTGTATGATCCATCATTATAGTATTAATGTACATACTGTAGACTATGACATGTATTTGGGGCAGCACCTTGGAAAATTCAAAAAAAAAGTAGATCTATTAAATAAAACTGGTCACTTTGCTGTCTGATCCCTGCGTACTTAATAAAGTGATACCACATCTAGTGAGGGATGCAGAGCTTGGTTTGTGAATCCTCTCTGTGTGTCTGTGGCTTTCCTTGTGTGTAGACAGAGGGTGTGGACTGCGACAGGGGAATACATGATGTACACTCATTGTCTTACAGGTGTTGAAGGCTAACTTTGATGTGCACTTGAAAGACCCTGGTGTCATGTTTATTATTCCACAACAGGCCAGAACAGGACATCCCGGCTTTATGTAACCCTTCGTTTATATGAAAACCAAAAAGAACAACTTCACACAAGGCCAATGCAGTAAAACATATATATCTTTATTCAAAACTAATGTATAAAATCACGGCGAATACCACAAGTACAAGAGAAAGAGGTGGGATACCAATAAGATGCACCCTCAAATCATGATAAGCCATATGATATAAAGAAATTACATGTAATATATAATCTTCCAGAGGAGTAAATCGCCCTCAATGTGCAAACATAGGAGCCATAATAATTGAAGTAAGAGTGAAATAAACAGATATACTATAATTAAATCTGATAGATTACCTACGTAGGCACAGCGAAGGCAAGAAAATAATCCCATAAACAATTCATATACACATAAATAGTATAAATAAAGTATAGTTACCAAGAGGGGAGCACTCAAAGGACCCACCACACCCGACGCGCGTTTCAGGACGAAGCATTTCAATGCGAAACGCACGTCGGGTGTGGTGGGTCCCTTGAGAGCTCCCCTCTTGGTAACTATACTTTATTTATACTATTTATTATGTGTATATGAATTGTTTATGGGATTATTTTTTCGCCTTCGCTGTGCCTACGTAGGTAATCTATCACATTTAATTATAGTATATCTGTTTATTTCACTCTTACTTCAATTATTATGGCTCCTATGTTTGCACATTGAGGGCGATTTACTCCTCTGGAAGATTATATATTACATGCAATTTCTTTATATCCTATTGCTTATCATGATTTGAGGGTGCATCTTATTGGTATCCCACCTCTTTCTCTTGTACTTGTGGTATTCGCTGTGATTTTATACATTAGTTTTGAATAAAGATATGTATGTTTTACTGCATTGGCCTTGTGTGAAGTTGTTCTTTTTGGTTTTCATATGTGTATTGCTTCATGGGCCTTTAGGGGATTGATTTGGTGTTTATTTTCCTTCGTTTATATGATGTCATAGGCAAGTGCTTTTTTTTTTTTTTCTGTCTGAAAATATCAATCAGCACTTCAGTTTTTACTAACAAGGTTCTGTACGACTGAGAGTGGGCAGTATTGTACATAGCATTAGTATTTTCAACAGAACAGATAAAATCTTGCAAAATGTTCACAAAAAATCACTTGAATAATCTTTCCAAGTCACAGCGATTAATGCAAACACACTCCAAGTATAAACTAGACAATATCGTAATGCAGTGTTCAGACAAGGAACTAATCGTCCTATAGAAAACGTACAGACCACCAGCCGAAAGTCCACTACTGCAAAACAGAGCTCCTTTCCACAAAGTATTATATTTACTAGAGATTTAATAAAAACAGCTTCAAAATGTACATTACACCAAGCTTGACTCGAGTTTCACCAACTTTAGCTTCACCTAGGGCGCAGCTACCTTATCATTTATTCCAATGGTATAAAGCACAGTATAACAGTATAATAGTATAACGGGTCTGTGTTTTATACCATGCTGCTCCACATCTCTTCCACAGTCTCACTTTTCAGCAACCAGTAACCAGTCTCCAGGTTTTATCCCTGAGATGTATTCCCTACGGCCCCACAGCGGCAGCTTGCCTCCTGTACCCTAGAATAAATTAATGCTAATCCTTTTTTTATTACATAGCTCTGAAGAAGTGAGATGGACACTGAGGATGTGGCTGAGAAGAAAGAATCTCACGCTTTGTATGTGAAGGAGATTTGCATCTTGCTAATGGATTCATCAATCTAAATTATAATCAGATCGCACACTTGACTAGTAACCCTTTCTTTTACATACATGAATGCACATTAGTATCTTATCTCATTTCCAGGGAAGGATGATTAAAGAAGACACTTGGCAATTAACCCTTCATTTACTTGAAAAATGATTTTATACACACACACACACACACACACACACACGGATAAATCTAATTCTCTTACAACTGTGCAAATTTCTTTTCCTTTTTTTTCATTTTTCATCCTCTTCCTCCAAGAGCCATACATTTTTTATTTTTCTGTCCACATAGACATGTGAGGGCTTGCTTTTTGCGGGACGAGATGTACTTTTGAATGACACCATTGGTTTCATCATGTGATGCACTAGACAGTGGTAAAAAAAAATTCCAAGTGTGTTGAAATTGCATCAAAAGTGTAATTTCACAATTGTATTTTGAGTTTTTTTGATTTACCATGTTTACTATATGGTAAAACTGACCCAGTAATACGGTTCTCAACGTCAGTATGATTAAGCAGTCACCAAACATCTATTTTTTTATATAATATATTATTTTTTTTAATATATATATTTTTAATTGTGTCGCCATTTTCCGAGACCTATAATGCTTTTAATTTTGGTGATATGGGGCTGTGTGAGGCTTATTTTTTGCGCCCTGAGTGGATATTTTTACAGATCACATTTTGGGGTAGATAGGATTCCAATGTTGCGGCGGCCTGATGAGAAAGTAGAGAAAGGTTGTAAGGAATAGTGTGTGCACGCTCATTATTAAGATTAATATAAAGCTGATTGAAAACAATGGCGAGACAAGTATCAACACAAAAAGGCAAAACAATAAAAAACAACGTAAAAAGAAGTTGAAAGTGTTGGATTAGTAAATAGTCCAATTAATATTCCTTCCTAAGGCTACTATGATAATAATATTACCCTTGCTAGATTAATGTATATTCCACAAAGCATGAGCTGATATAATCAAGGTAAGTAATATATTCAAAATTAAAATTATATAAATTAAGAATATAATTGATGATATACAATGACTCCAGCAATGAGCCAATATAAATGAATAGCAGGGAAAAGTGGGGATACCGGAATAGCAGATCCCACACTAATAGCAGCAGTGGAGCAATACAATCATATGTGATACATACCAGGGTAAAATAAAAATGCCTGAAATGCAGATCCCCATCCGTATCGCTGCTTTCCAGCAGCTTCGTCAGGGGTAATCTGCCTGTGTTGAACGCCAGGTTTAAAAAGAGTCAGTGAACAAGATCGATAGAGAAGCAACAGCTGAGTTGCGATGTCATTCCTACATATCGCGCAGGCGCAAGGCAGGAAGTGACGTGTGCATTCCACTAATACGTGTCAATGGAAGAATTGGAAGTCAAGAGTCAGATCTGCAGATCGGTCCGGTCAGTCAATCAGTATTAGGCCGGGGTCACACTAGAGGGGAATACGGACGAGGGAGAGGAGCAAAAACAATGCTTTGTACACGGACCAATGTTACTCTATGGGGCAGCTTCCATCAGGCGTATAGTTCTCGGCCGTATTTTACGGGCTGAGAAAATCGCACCATGCTGCGTTTGTCAACGTATTGCGCAAAAAATACGCCAATAAAAGTCTATGGGGGCGAGAAAAATATGGATTACACATGGACCATGCGTGTGACTTGCGAGAAATACGCACCGGTGATCTATAGAAAAGCCGATAATTCAGTGCGGTGTACAGTAAAATCACACTGACAGGTTAGAATAGAATAGATAAAATAAATGTCTACACATAGTATAGGTATATATACACTGTGTGCAGAATTATTAGGCAAGTTGTATTTTGATGACATGATACTTTTTATACATGTTGTCTTACTCCAAGCTGTTCGGGCTTGAGAGCCAACTACCAATTAAGTAAATCAGGTGATGTGCATCTCTGTAATGAGGAGGGGTGTTGTCTAATGACATCAAAACCCTATATAGGGTGTGCTTAATTATTAGGCAACTTCCTTTCCTTTGGCAAAATGGGTCGGAAGAGAGATTTGACGGGCTCTGAAAAGTCCAAAATTGTGAGATGTCTTGCAGAGGGATGCAGCAGTCTTGAAATTGCCAAACTTTTTAAGCGTTATCACCGAACAATCAAGTGTTTCATGGCAAATAGCCAACAGGGTCGCAAGAAGCAAAAAAGGCGTAAAATAACTGCCCATGAATTGAGGAAAATCAAGCGTGAAGCTGCCAAGATGCCATTCGCCACCAGTTTTGCCAAATTTCAGAGCTGCAGCATTACTGGAGTAACAAAAAGCCCAAAGCGTGCGATACTCAGGGACATGGCCAAGGTAAGAAAGGCTGAAAAACAACCACCTTTGAACAAGAAACATAAGATAAAATGTCAAGACTGGGCCAAGAAATATCTTAAGACTGACTTTTCAAAGGTTTTATGGACTGATGAAATGAGAGTGACACTTGATAGGCCAGATGGATGGGCCAGAGGCTGGATCAGTAAAGGGCAGAGAGCTCCACTCCGACTCAGACACCAGCAAGGTGGAGGTGGGGTACTGGTATGGGCTGGTATCATCAAAGATGAACTTGTGGGACCTTTTCGGGTTGAGGATGGAGTGAAGCTCAACTCCCAGACCTACTGCCACTTTCTGGAAGACAACTTCTTCAAGCAGTGGTACAGGAAGAAGTCGGTATCGTCCAAGAAAAACATGATTTTCATGCAGGACAATGCTCCATCACATGCCGCCAACTACTCCACAGCGGGGCTGGCCTGTAAAGGTCTCAAAGAAGAAAAAATAATGACATGGCCCCCTTGTTCACCTGATCTGAACCCCATAGAGAACCTGTGGTCCCTCATAAAATGTGAGATCTCCAGGGAGGGAAAACAGTACACCTCTCGGAACAGTGTCTGGGAGGCTGTGGTGGCTGCTGCACGCAATGTTGATCATAAACAGATCAAGCAACTGACAGAATCTATGGATGGAAGTCTGTTGAGTGTCATCATAAAGAAAGGTGGCTATATTGGTCACTAATTTTTGGGGGTTTTGTTTTTGCATGTCAGAAATGTTTATTTCTAAAGTGAGATGGGAATATATTTGGTTTTTATTACGTTGCCTAATAATTCTGCACAGTAATAGTTCCCTGCACAAAAAATATCCTCCTAAGATAGCCAAATCTAAAAAAAAGCCACTCCAACTTCCAAAAATATTAAGCTTTGATATGTATGAGTCTTTTAGGTTGATTGAGAACATAGTTGTTGATCAAATAAAAGTAATACTTTAAAATACAACTTGCCTAATAATTCTGCACACAGTGTATATATATATATATATATATATATATATATACTGTATGTATGTATATATATATATATATTAATATCTGCCCTCAGTCACTGGCTTTCCCACTCTGGCGGAGAAAAATGCGCGGGAGCCCACGCCATTTTTTTCCGTGATTTAACCCTTTATTTTAACACCTAGAGCTCCCAAATTTTGTACACACAAACTACTAACATTATTAGTACTGCGGGGGCTCTGGGCTTTCACAAGATGTCGGCAGAGCCCCCGCAGCACTGGACACCCGCAGCAACAGACACCCGCAGCACCGGACACCTGCAGCACCGAACACCCGCAGCAGTGCGCTGCACCGCACATCCGAACACCCCCTCATCCCAGCCTGCGGCCGGTAAGATATATCCACAGAATTCATTGTCTTTCCCCCATCTCACGTGAACCCCCAATGAACCTATCCATTACAATAAACGGCTGCCCACTCTCCCCAGTCCCACAAGCTCGCTGCCTCAGGGTAATACTCGACACTGATCTCTCCTTCAAACCGCATATCCAAGCCCTTTCCACTTCCTGCCGCCTTCAACTCAAAAATATTTCACGGATCCGTACATTCCTAAACCAAGAATCTGCAAAAACCCTAGTCCATGCTGTTACTGGACAGGCTACTCCACTCCCCTCCACAGCGGTACGCCTTGCAAATGAGGGCCAGAAAGAGCATGTGCTCCAGTGGATTGCAAGCACTGCATCAAGAAGCCTCTCCTCCTCTTCCTCCATCTTAACATCACACACAGTACAATGCTCAAAGGTGGCACCCCCATCACCCTAAAAGCTCAACTGACTGTGGGGACCACAGATGGGACATTCTGCAGAGCTGTTCACACATTCTATTCCATTGGCATCAGAGGTCTGCTCCAAAGATTCACAGAATCCAGGGGAGGAAAGCATGTGTTCCGATGTCCAAAATGTTTTCATGTTGGATCCAGGGCCAGACAAAGTAGGATCCAAACAGAATCCAGACCCTCCTCACCAGACGTTAACCACCAGGGATAATGATTATACTGATGGGTGATGAGACTCAGATACGAGGCGAACAAGGACTGTACTGTGGTGCAGGGTAGTAAGCGGAGGAGGGTGACTCTCAGGTTGAAGAGTATGAGAACAGAGAGGATGACGATGAAATTGTAGATTCCACTTGGTGTGAACCCTGAGGTATGCAGCTGAGTAGCTCAGCAGAAGAGGTGGAGGAGGGGGAGGATGAGGTTACATTGCAGCTTCCCGCACTGACATGGAGTGATGCAACCACTACAAGCACTGTATCCTCAGCCATAACTATGGCTTTGGCCAACACTCGTCTTGAGTCTGCAGTTCCCAGGGGAGGCCTGGGCCTTTTTTGAGATTGAAAAGAATGAGCGAACTGAAGATGCCTTAGTCTGGGAATCTCACTGTGCTAAAATGCAGCCTAGTCAACCACCGGCCATCCCATCAACCACATCTGCTGCTTCTTCCTCTTCCGTCACTGTGCCAAGTCTTCGCACACAGGTCTCTGGCTGCAGAAACTCCACTTGTTTACCCCTATGTAACGGGTGCTACCTCCAGTTAGACCCTGGACACATGGCAGCTGTCCCAGCAGGACAGATGGACAAACAGGGTTTACAGATGTCGTGGAGCTGTCACAGGTGGTACTGGCATTGTCCAGAGGTACGGATGGCTGAATAGTGCAACGTGATGGAACTGGCATAGACAGGGCGGTAGTTGTCCAGGATAGCCGGTAATAGGTCCCTGATAGTCTGCAGAGACAAACAGTGTAAGCGGAGAACTGGCAGAACACTTCAGAAACTAAAGCACACACTAGCCAAAACCAGAAACTAGCAACAGAGGATACTTGTTGCTCCGACATCCTCCCTATGGCGGAAGGGTTAGAAATAGTAATTACTAACACGTCATTGGTCAGAAGTGCTTTTTGAAAAATGCACGCTGTCTCTTTCTGAGACCAGGAGCGCACACGTGATCTAAGCACTTTACCCGAGAACCTGCTGGCCGCACGCCAGGAAGCAGGGGGAAGAGAGGAAGCAGAGGATGCAGCAGGACGGCTCGGGGCCGGCACAGAGTTGGAGTCCCGACGGGGACCCCACGAAGGTACAGGACAGGGACCGGCTGTAACACCCTATAGTTGGGGTCAGTGAGAGCCCATCAGCTGTTACGGAAGTGGATGCTGTTATGTGTCACCTAGCACAACACATCTTTCTCAATCCACCATAACATCTCCACCTGCACCTTACTCACAGTCCAACAGTTTGTCCTGTTCTCTGTACTCCATCCTCTCTCAGTACCGCAGCCAACCCTTGGTCCCGCAGTTGTGGTCACGTAAAATAATTTTTCCTTCTACATATGCCAAAGCTAAGAGCTTGAACTCCAGCATCTCCATTCTGTTGGCCACAGAAATGCTGCCTTTCCGCCTGGTGGATACAGAGAGTTGATGGCTGTCGCAGTCCCCCAGTACCAATTGCCCAGTCTTCATTACTTCTCTAAGAAAGCTAAAGCTGTGCCTGCGCTACACCAGCATGTCACAGGCAACATCACCAGTTCGCTGAAAAAAAATCTATGTCTGCCAGGGTGCATTTCATCACTGACACCTGGATGAGCATACATGGGAATGGGTGTTACATCTCGCTGACTTGGCACTGGGAGACTCTGGTGGCTGTGGGGGCAGGCAGCCAAGAGGCTGCTCCACAAGTCTTTGAATCCCCAAGGCTTGTGGGACAAACCTCTGTACCTAACACTTCCTCCGCTTTTTCTGGCTCCTCTACCTCCTTTAGGGCCTCCTCCTGTGCCCTCAGCCTCTCCCTTAATCAGACACACGTTCCAACAGTACAGATAGAATCTCCCCCACCTCCGTACTGTGCAGCCATGGCTCACCACAATCTGGCATTGTTCAAATTAATATGCCTTGGAGATAACAGTCACACATCTCAAGAGTTGTGGACAGCTATCCAGGCTGAGATAGAGCAATGGCTGTCTCCATTGAACCTGGAGCCAGGGAAGGCAGTGTGCAATAACGATGCAAACCCAGTGGCGGCCCTACACTGGGGCAACCTCACACACGTGTCTTGCATGGCTTACATTCTCCACCTGGTGGTACAGCAATTTCTCTGCCACTATCCCAGCCTGAATGTGTTGCTGCAGAAAGCATGGTCGCTGTGTACTCACTTTCGACGATCGCTCCCTGCAAGTCATTGACTTGCATCACTACATAGGTCTTTCTGCATACCAGTTAACCATTTGATTTGTGATGTTTCGACCTGATGGAATTCGAATCTGCACATGTTGCAGCGACTGTGGCAGCAGTAATAAGCCCTGGTGCACTATATACTTTTGCAAAGCCTGGGCCAACACAGTACGGACGTGGTGCAAATCACGCTTGCAGAATAGGCACAGATGAAGGACCTCTGCATCCTTCTGCACAGTTTTGAAATGGCTACCAAGATGGTTAATCCATGCTGGAGCACAATTTGAATAGTCTGTGTGAGGAAGTGGTGGTCCCAGAGGAAGAGGTGGAAGCAGAGGAGGATGCGGTAGGGATAACAATATCTCCAATTTCTGGACGTTGTCGCACAGGTGGGTGCCTTGGGAAGGTGGCGTGCAGCTATTGATGAGGGCGCTCATGGTACCAGACAAACAGTTACTGAAGGTGCAAGAGTTGAGAAACAAATAGAGAAGTATGAGGAGGAATAGGTGATTGACGCGCAACAGTCAGGAGATGAAGAGAATAATGATCCCCTCTCTGTTGTCCGTGGTTGGTGGGAGGGGACTGAGGAAGCAATATTGAGTGTTATCCCACACCACAACACCATGGACTTGGACCTCATGGAAGCACCTAACATATGAACGCCTTCTTGGTGCATTACCTTCAACATGATGCTCGTATTCATAGGGTTAGAAATAGTGCTGACTACTGGGTTGACACTCTGCTAGATCCATGGTAAAAAAGTACATTTAGCCAAATGCTTCCCCACCCTGTAAAGGGACGCACACATGCTGGAATATCGAGACATGGCTGTAGACAATCTTAAGAGTGATTTTCCCCAAGACAACAGTGAGGCACACAGTGTGCATTACAGTTCTAGACATCCAACCCCGGGAGCGTCAAGGTGTTATCACAAAAACATGAGCAGCAGCAGTGTGAGTGGCATAAGCAATTTCTGTGAGTCGTTCCATACATTTTTTAGAACCAACCCGTGCACCAGCAGAACAGAGTACAAGTCTAACACGTTGTGAACAACTGGAGAGGATGGTGCAGGAGTATCTCGAGATCAGCATCAATGCCATCAGGGGAGATTTGGAACCTTTTGCATTTTGGTCTTCAGAAATGGAAGAGTGGCCTGAGCTCGCCACTCACGCCTTGGAGGTTTTATCATGCCTGGCAGCCAGCATTCTCTCAGAACGTGTCTTCAGCGCTGCTGGTGGTATCCTGACAGATAAGTGCATCCGGATGTCTCCTGAAAGTGTAGACCACCTAACTTTCATCAAAATTAACAAGTCATGGATCTCCATCTGGTGGGTTGCCCGTAGTGGAAGGGGTGTCAGAGGCCTATTAAATTGTTTCTACTCTGTGGAAATTAATGCTACTATAGTGGTGTGTGACAATAATGTTTTGAAATGTGGAGACTCCAAGTTGGGTCTCCATCTGGTGGGTTGCCTGTAGTGGAAGGTGTATCGGAGGCCTATAATACTATTTCTGCTCTGTGGAAATTGATGCCACTTTAGTGGTGTACAGACTAGAAAGTGGATACAATGTATTCCAGCACACCACTGAAGAGAAGCATGTTAAAGTTTTAATTTTATTCTGAAAATTTAATACACATAATAAAATATCATGTATCAAAGGTAGTATGAAACATGTAAGAAGAGATAAACAAGAGGAAAAATACTCAAACAATATAAGAGTGGTGGGGTGGAATAGTAGCAGGTTGTGGGTAAGTATGTAGGAAATATATCAAATGCTCCTATCCTGAAAACAGAAGTGCCAGGCTAAAAGGTAAAGTGCATATAGTGCAGAATGCTAAAGCTGTTCAGGACTACCATATACAGTAGTTAGTAAGTTTACAGAATGCTGTAGATAAGCCCCTGATGCCAGTGGGCTTAGCTCACCTTCGATTTCGGGGGTGACAGGTTCCCTTTAAGCCCTAACCATATTGTAGTATAACGCCCATCCACGGTACTACAGACGCCCTGACGCGCGTTTCGCGGATTTGCTTTCTCAAGAGGAGTTTATGTTTATTTTCTTGTTTATTATTTCTTACATGTTTCATACTACCTTTGATTCGTGATATTTTATTATGTGTATTAAATTTTCTGAATAAAATTACAATTTTTTAACATAGTGGTGTGTTTGGATACTTTGTATCCACTTTGTAGACTGTATACAGTATATCTTTAATGCACCCTGTTTTCTTATTGCAATGGGATTCATTGTTTATTTGACATGAAGGTCCCTGTATACAGTTACATCCATATATATTTGGACAGAGACAACAATTTTCTAATTTTGGTTATAGACGTTACCACAATGAATTTTAATTAAAACAATTCAGATGCAGTTGAAGTTCAGACTTTCAGCTTTCATTTGAGGGTATCCACATTAATATTGGATGAAGGGTTTAGGAGTTTCAGCTCCTTAACATGTGCCACCCTGTTTTTAAAGGGGCCAAAAGTAATTGGACAGATTCAATAATTTTAAATAAAATGTTCATTTTTAGTATTTGGTTGACTGCCTGAAGTCTTGAACTCATGGACATCACCAGACGCTGTGTTTCCTCCATTTTGATGCTCTGCCAGGCCTTCACTGTGGTGGTTTTCAGTTGCTGTTTGTTTGTGGGCCTTTCTGTCTGAAGTTAAGTCTTTAACAAGTGAAATGCATGCTCAAGTGGGTTGAGATCAGGTGACTGACTTGGCCACTCAAGAATATTCCACTTCTTTGCTTTAATAAACTCCTGGGTTGCTTTGGCTTTATATTTTGGGTCATTGTCCATCTGTAGTATGAAACGACGACCAATCAGTTTTGCTGCATTTGGCTGGATCTGAGCACACAGTATGTCTCTGAATACCTCAGAATTCATTCGGCTGCTTCTGTCCTGTGTCACATCATCAATAAACACTAGTGACCCAGTGCCACTGGCAGCCATGCATACCCAAGCCATCACACTGCCTCCGCCGTGTTTTACAGATGATGTGGTATGCTTTGGATCATGAGCTGTACCACGCCTTCGCCATACTTTTCTCTTTCCATCATTCTGGTAGAGGTTGATCTTGGTTTCATTTGCCCAAACAATGTTCTTCCAGAACTGTGCTGGCTTTTTTAGATGTTTTTTAGCAAAGTCCAGTCTAGCCTTTTTATTCTTGATGCTTATGAGTGGCTTGCACCGTGCACTGAACCCTCTGTATTTACTTTCATGCAGTCTTCTCTTTATGGTAGATTTGGATATTGATACGCCGACCTCCTGGAGAGTGTTGCTCACTTGGTTGGCTGTTGTGAAGGGGTTTCTCTTCACCATGGAGATTATTCTTCTATCCTCCACCACTGTTGTCTTCCGTGGGCGCCCAGGTCTTTTTGCATTGATGAGTTCACCAGTGCTTTCTTTCTTTCTCAGGATGTACCAAACTGTACATTTTGCCACTCCTAATATTGTAGCAATTTCTCGGATGGGTTTTTTCTGTTTTCGCATCTTAAGGATGGCTTGTTTCAGCTGCATGGAGAGCTCCTTTGACCACATGTTTACTTCACAGCAAAACCTTCCAAATGCAAGCAACACAACTCAAATCAACTCCAGGCCTTTTATCTGCTTAATTGAGAATGACATAACGAAGGGATTGCCCACACCTGTCCATGAAATAGCCTTGGAGTCAATTGTCCTATTACTTTTGGTACCTTTAAAAACAGGGTGGCACATGTTAAGGAGCTGAAACTCCTAAACCCTTCATCCAATTTTAATGTGGATACCCTCAAATGAAAGCTGAAAGTCTGAACTTCAACTGCATCTGAATTGTTTTGTTTAAAATTCATTGTGGTAATGTCTATAACCAAAATTAGAAAAATGTTGTCTCTGTCCAAATATATATGGATTTAACTGTATATCTGATATGTTTCTGGACGTTTTTTTTTTTTTCACTTTAGTGGTGTGTGGTAATTTTTTGAAATGTGGAGACTCCAAGTTGGGTCTCCATCTGGTGGGTTTCCTGTGTAAGCAGGGCTTCCAGACAGGCAGGCCTGCACTAACTTTCAGACAACTACCTATGTTACTTTCTTTTTCCATTTTTCTACCAATAGTTCTGGAATATGACAGAACTGGATATTTTGTTCCTGGTTGCTTTACATTTGATTCTTCTCAAAACTTTTTGATGATTCTATGATCGTGCTCCAATATCTTAGCACTTCAAGAGTGCTGCATCCTTCTATAAGCTGTGTAACAATTTTTGACTTTCAGATCCAGTTAATCCCTTAACGTCCGCTGACGGACATAGCCCGTCTGGCAGGGTGTCAGTTCCTGCACCAAGATGGGCTATGTCCATCATGCATTTAAACGGTCAACATGCAGTGACAGTTCAGTGCTGACAGCTGTCACATGCTGTCGGTCCCAGACACAGATCGCTCAGTCAATCTGACTGACCAATCACAGCTTGATCGTGCAGGAGATTCTGAAATATCAGCTCTTCCTGCCCAATCAGTGCAGCATCTCAGCTCTGCTAGTGGCTGAGCTTCTGCCATAACAGCCAGGAGTGGTGTCAGCACCGCCCCTGGCTGTTAGCCCCCTAAATGCTGTGATTGAACGCGATTGCAACATTCAGGAGGCAGGCAGATGGACAGGAGCATCCTCTGACTTCAGATCGGTGCTGCCACGATCACCTGATCATTGCCATGGTGACCTGGGGTCGTCATGACGACCCCCGGGTCACCAAGCTATGGAAAGCTTCTGAGACCATGCTCACAGCATTGTGTCAGAATCTTTCAGTACAGGTATAATGCACTGCAATGCTAGTACATTGCAGTGCATTATACCTGCAATCAAAGTAAAAAAGTGAAAATCCCATAAAGAGACTAAGTAAAAAAAAGTTTAATTTAGGTAAAACTAAATATTACAAAATAATAACAATAAAAAATCACTAATAAATAAACCTTTTTGTGTAAAAAAAAAAAAAAAAGTAAACAAAAAGTACACATTTGGTATCACCGTGTCCGGAACAACCCGATCTATAAGTGTCGTAAAAATCAAAAACAAAAAAAGTAGCAAACTATGCTTTATCATCATACCTCTTAGAAAACGTGGAATACAACATGATCAAAAAGACAAATGTAAATAAAATGGTACTGCTGAAAACATCATCTTGTCCTGCAAAAAACAAGCCACCCTACAGCACAGTCAGCGGACAAATAAAAAGATATAGCTCTCAGAATAAAGCGATGCAGAAATAATTATTTTTTCTATAAAAGTTTTTTGTGTAAAAGCGGCAAACATAAAAAAATATAGAAATGAGATATCGCTGCAATCATACTGACCCAAAAAATAAAGCTGCCTTATCAATTTTACCCCACACAAAACGTGGGAAGGGGGGGTAGTGAATTCCTGAATTTCTGGTTTTTGTTCATTCTACCACCCAAAAATCGGAATAGAAAGCGATCAAAAAATGTCATGTGTCTGACAATTGTACCAATAAAAATGTCAACTTGTCCTACGAAAAAACAAGCACTCACATGACACTGTGGGCTGAAATATGGAAAAGCTATAGCTCTCAAAATATGGGGATGCAAAATAAAAAGCGTCTTTTAGTGTGTGACAGCAGCTAAACATAAAAAAGGATATAAATCTGGTATCGCTGTAATCTCACCAACCAGAAGAGGAACGGCGTAAAAAATAAATAAAACCTGATGTCACCGACACTGACAGTGGGCGCAATGATGTCGCTGCCCGGCGCCCGCTGTCAAGAGATCAGTGGGAGCAGCGCAGGAACCAGGAAGAAGAGAGGTGAGTATTTATTTTTCTTTTTAATGGGTGCTGCTGCCTTATTACAGGGTCTGCCTATGGGGGTGCTGCCTTATTACAGGGTCTGCCTATAGGGGTGCTGCCTTATTACAGGGTCTGACTATGGGGGGGCTGCCTTATTACAGGGTCTACCGCCTTATTACAGGGTCTGCCTATGGGGTGCTGCCTTATTACAGGGTCTAACTATGGGGGCTGCCTTATTACAGGGTCTGACTGTGGGGGCTGCCTTATTACAGGGTCTGCCTATAGGGGTGCTGCCTTATTACAGGGTCTGCCTATGGGGGAGCTGCCTTAGTACAGGGTCTGACTATAGAGGTGCTGCCTCATTACAGGGTCTGACTATGGGGGTGCTGTCTTATCACAGTGTCTGCCTATAGAGGTGCTGCCTTATTACAGGGTCTGATTAAGGGGGCTGCCTTATTACAGGGTCTGACTATGGGGGTGCTGCCTTATTACAGGGTCTGACTATGGGGGTGCTGCCTTATTACAGGGTCTGACTGTGGGGGCTGCCTTATTACAGGGTCTGCCTATAGGGGTGCTGCCTTATTACAGGGTCTGACTATGGGGGAGCTGCCTTATTACAGGGTCTGACTATTGGGGTGCTGCCTTATTACAGGTTCTGACTGTGGGGGCTGCCTTATTACAAGGTCTGCCTATAGGGGTGCTGCCTTATTACAGGGTCTGCCTAATGGGAAGCTCTCTTATTACAGGGTCTGACTATAGGGGTGCTGCCTCATTACACGGTCTGCCTATGGGGGAGCTGCCTTAGTACAGGGTCTGACTATTGGGGTGCTGCCTTATTACAGGGTCTGACTAAGGGGGCTGCCTTATTACAGGGTCTGACTATGGGGGAGCTGCCTTATTACAGGGTCTGACTATGGGGATTCTGCCTTATTACAGGGTCTGACTATGGGGGCTGCCTTATTACAGGGTCTGCCTATAGGGGTGCTGCATTATTACAGGGTCTGCCTATGGGGTAGCTGCCTTAGTACAGGATCTGACTATGGGGGTGCTGCCTTATTACAGGGTCTGCCTATAGGGGTGCTGCCTTATTACAGGGTCTGACTAAGGGGGCTGCCTTATTACAGGGTCTGACTATGGGGGTGCTGCCTTACTACAGGGTCTGACTATGGGGGTGCTGCCTTATTACAGGGTCTGACTGTGGGGGCTGCCTTATTACAGGGTCTGCCTATAGGGGTGCTGCCTTATTACAGGATTTGCCTATAGGGGTGCTGCCTTATTACAGGGTCTGACTATGGGGGCTGCCTTATTACACAGTCTGCCTATAATAGTGCGGCCTTATTACAGGGTCTGCCTATTGGGGTGCTGCCTTATTACAGGGTCTGACTATGGGGGTACTGCCTTATTACAGGGTCTGCCTGTGGGGGTGCTGCCTTATTACAGGGTCTGACTAAGGGGGCTGCCTTATTACAGGGTCTGACTATAGGGGTGCTGCCTCATTACAGGGTCTGACTATGGGGGTGCTGCCTTATTACAGGGTGTGCCGCCTTAATACAGGGTCTGCCTATAGGGGTGCTGCCTTATTACAGGGTCTGACTATGGGGGCTGCCTTATTACAGAGTCTGACTATGGCGGTGCTGCCTTATTACAGGGTCTGCCGCCTTATTACAGGGTCTGCCTATGGGGGTGCTGCCTTATACTACAGGGTCTGCCTATGGGGGTACTGCCTTATTACAGGGTCTGCCTATATGGGGGTGCTGCCTTATTACAGTGTCTGCCTATGGGGGCTGCCGTATGCTATAGAGTCTGCCTATGGGGAGTGCATTATACTATATTGTGGACTATTTGGTGCATTATGCTACTGTATATGGAGGCTATCTAGGGGGTCATCATACAGTATGGAGATTACAGTGTGGGGGTCATTATACATTGTTGGAGCCATCAAACAGTTTGGGGGCTACTAAGGGGCCAGTATACTGTGTGGGTGCATTATACTGTGTATAAGAGAGCATCATACTGTGTATAGGGGAGCTGTACAGGGGGGAGACTCGGGACATTATTTAATGTAAAGTGGGCACTTATTGTTATAGGGGAACTCAGGTTACTGTGGCTATCAAAGGGGCACACAGGGCATTATTACTTTCTAGGGACAAAATATGGGCACTGTTTTCTAGAGCACTTGCACCTGGGATTACTATATTATAGAGGGGTGCTTTAGAATTGAGACGGCACAGAGAACCACACAGCAGGTGCAGTAATAGGGACACATACGGCCAAGGCCGTATTTGCCACTAGGCACTTGAGGGCACGTGCCTAGGGCGGGGACAATGCACGGGGAGGCACCTGTGCAAGGTTTTTTTCTTTTTTAATAAGTCCTGGGTCACCTCCCGATCGACCGTACCCCCCCGTGCGCCCCCCCCCCCCGGCCGCCAGCCCGCCCGCCTCCCACTCACGGTCCTTCAAGACGATACTCACCCTGCTCCAGCGATGCTTGGTCTCAGCGTCTGCAGCTTGTCCTGAATGAGCGGTCACGTGGTACCGCTCATTAAGGTCATGAATATGCGCATATTCATGACCTTAATGAGCGGTATCACATGACCGCTCACGCAGGAAGAAGGTGCTGCGCCGGGAGTCGGTACAGAGCCAGAGGGATGTCGGCACGGCCGCGCGGTGTGGGACAGGTGAGTATGAGGGACGGGGGGACAGGGGAGGGGGGATGAAGGAGGACGGTAAGCCGTGCCATGCAAGATGGGGGGGGGTGGAGAGATGAGCCATGCATACAGGGGGGGAATATGAGCCACGCATACAGGGGGGGAATATGAGCCACGCATACAGGGGGGAATATGAGCCATGTATACAGGGGGGGGATATGAGCCATGCATACGGGGGGGTGGAATATGAGCCATGCATACAGGGGGGGTGGAATTTGAGCCATGCATACAGGGGGGGAATATGAGCGACGCATACAGGGGGGTGGAATATGAGCCATGCATACAGGGGGGAATATGAGCCATGCATGCATACAGGGGGGATATAAGCCATGCATACAGGGGGGGAATATGAGCCACGCATACAGGGGGGGGAATATGAGCCATGCATACAGGAGGGGAATATGAGCCATGCATACAGGGGGGGGAATGTGAGCCACGCATACAGGGGGGGGGGAATATGAGCCATGCATACAGGGGGGGAATATGAGCCACGCATACAGGAGGGGGGATATGAGCCACGCATATGGGATGGGAGGGAGATGAGCCATGCATATGGGATGGGAGGGAGATGAGCCATGCATACAGGAGGGGGGGGTCATTATACAGTATTGAGCATCATGTGGGATCATTATACAATATGGAGAACTGTGTGTGGCCATTATACAGTATTGAGCATCATGTGTGGCCGTTATACAGTATGGAGCATCATGTGTGGCCGTTATACGGTATGGAGCATCATGTGTGGCCATTATACAGTATTGAGCATAATGTGGGATCATTATACAGTATGGAGAACTGTGTGTGGCCGTTATACAGTATGGAGCACTGTGTGGCCATTATACAGTATGGAGCACTGTGCGGCCATTATACATTATGGAGCATCATGTGTGGCCATTATACACTATGGAGCATCATGTGTGGCCATTATACAGTATTGAGCATCATGTGTGGCCATTATACAGTATTGAGCATCATGTATGGCCATTCTACAGTATGGAGAACTGTGTGTGGCCATTATACAGTATGGAGCATCATGTGTGGCCATCATACAGTATGGAGCATCATGTGTGGCCATTATACAGTATGTAGCACTGTGTGGCCATATTTTTTTGTTTATAATTATTGTATATGAAGCAGTGTGATCAGCAGTGCTAAATGGCTGTCGTTGGGACGTGGATATGGGTGTGACTAGTTGTGAAATGGGTGTGGTCAGAGGCGTGGCCTAAAATTTGCCACGGCGCACTACGTTTATGCCTCCTTCCCTTCTTCAAAAGTTGGGAGATATGGTACCGCATTTTCCAGATCATGTCAAGTGCCGCAAATCCCATAGGGAATGAATGAGGCCGAACGCAGTGTTGCCGTAAGTGATCCGTTACGCGGCACATGCAGAAAAACTGCCTGATCTGCTGCAAAAGATTATCTTCAGTAATAGCGCGGTCATCTGCTGAGGTCTCCTCCACTATTAGGGTGCGTCACCGAGTTGTAATCAAGGTTACCTGGTTAGGGGCCCACTCAGAAGCTTCGCCCCCCCCCCCCCCCCCCTGTAAAAAAAACCCTAGCTATGCCTCTGACATCACCTGATCTGTTTCATCCAATAAGCATTCAAGTTTATACAGCTTGGAGCTGGAAAATCTGCATAAAATAAGGTGATATGGTCAAAATACTAATCTGCCTAATACCTGCCTAATAATTGTGCACACCGTGTAAATATGGTTTTAGGTATTAACAAAATGATTTTACAGTGGCATTTTAGGGTCATAGCTGCTGAACTATTAAAACCATATGTTCATTTGCTGCCAGCAGAGAATATGGTGCCCATCTGATATAATTCCAATAAAGAATACATTTTTTCCATTTATACAATGTGTTGGTTTCTAAAGCACGATTTTCTTCTGGTTGCCTTTTCGTGTTTTACCTTGCTTACAGATCTAGTCTGCATTTTCCTATTCTTCCACCAGAGGGTAATAAAACACTACAATATGTGCATGGAATTTGTACACAGACCGATTTTTCTTTCATATTCTCTATTGCTGTCATTGTTCTCAACACAACTAGTTGGTTTAACTGTGAATGAGTAAAGCTGTGGGTTCAAGGGGGAGATATTAAGCATGATATCTCATGATTGTGAGATGAGTAAACTGCAGATAAAGCTGAAATAACTTATGTGATCAAGGTGAATACAAAAACAGGCATACTTCCTAATACCCCCAAGACAGTGGTGTATCGTCAAGGGCAGCAGACAATACAGCTAATGTGCGGACCCTGATGCTGAATGGCCACACCCTCGGCCTGGGGGAGTCTACTCAATCCTTCTGACATCAATCATAGATGTAGAGCAGAATTTGGTAAGGTTGTATGGAGCAGGCTCAGGCATTGAGCCTGCTCCATACATCACAGGTACTATTTTACACATCAGACACCAGCTAGTAACTACTGCAACTGAAGCTACCACTGATTGTAGCAGTTTAAGCCCTTGGGTGCTATGGTAATCAGCGACCACAACCTAAGTGGTTAGATAGAAGGAGGGACACTGTCACACCCATTGGGTTCCTGAAACGGGTTATTGTCATGCTATGGATCCCTAGGATTTCCATACGTGCCACTGTCCCAAGTGGTATAGCAAATACCACAATATTGCAGTATAGATTGAGTATGTGAGCTTCAGAGGAGCACCAGGATAGTGGTGACAAGGGCCTTCAATAGCCCCCTGGCTGCTATGGTAACCCACCAGAGAGCACATGTACTAGCATCGTACTCTTTAAATGCTATTGTCGGTGATGGAAAGGCATTTAAATAGGTAAGCAGCCGAGATCATTGCTGGTATGGGCAGATGCTAAGTATTACAGCTGGCATCTGCCCTACTCATCTCCTGCGCTTGCTCTATTAACACGCTCTCTGACCATGAGGTACATGAACGGCCAGGTGCGCAAAAAGGTTTTTTTTGTGTGTCCATCCCCTTTTTAGCACTCCAGAAAAAATGGGATGAGGTGGAGAGGTGACCATGCGTGTGTGCAGCTTCTCCCAGTTTATAGGGTTATGTATCATTATGCAGAACATGGAAGAACGTTACACCTATTCTCCCAATAATTGGGAGACACAGATGTGGAATCTGCTCTATTAGATATTAATGGCAGATAGGAATTAAATGATTACTAGCTCAACTGTTGGGAGCAATGCTATTGGTCAATGTGGCCCTCAGTCCACCAATGGGTGTGCAACCGTTTTACATGCTATTGTAATCGCCTGCAGAGTACTAATAGATGAATATAGACCGGGTACTGCACTTATATTTAGGCTATTACTAATGTACTAGATCTACATTTTTCATAAGTTGCTCCTTACATTTGCTTAAACCTGTCTTCTACCTCATTTTCTTGTAGAATTTCTATATCCTGCAGTTATATACAAGCTATGAATGGAATGTTATCATTTCAGATCAGGTCCATAGCTAGATTACTTCTATCGCTGCCTTAAGCTCCAAACATGCAGATACAGTCAGTCTTTTGTCATATGAAATCTGAAAAGCTGAATTTAATCTAGAACTTGTTTTCTATATCCACTGAGTAACCTATTGGTACCACGGATACAAATGCTGTCTACGTATCATCTGTACAAATGATACATTAAGACAGATATAAGTCATGTCAAAAATCGGGTGTCTGCTAGTGCACACTCGCCAACTGTACCTGTTTTTACGTATTCTTACTACAGTATTACCAAAATGGTCAAATGCATCTCTTAATAATCCTGAGCAGGAAAATGGCTACCATTAGCCTCTATTAGGCTATGTATGTACACATCCAATAGTGAAGTTATGCTTATAAAGAACAAAGCTATTACCATTATCCAACCATCCAAGAGTATAGTAAATCAAATCTATATACTGTCAGGTTACCACTGGATTCAGACCTGGCCATACTCAACTATCTCTTTTTTGCTTTGGAGTTGGCCATAAACATTTAATTTTTGTTATAATATATATTCATGCACACACATGGACAAAATTGTTGATATTCTTTTAATAATGTGAGAAAAATCCACAATAGTCACTGTAATTTGACTCCATAATTTTTCCCCTCTGCTTGGTTAAAAAAAGTAACCATTACTGACTACCACATTTTTTGTTCTTGATTTCTTTTAGTGTTTCTTAAAGCCAGAAAGTTGCCATGTGAAATAACTTTAGTTTTGTGTCATGTCTGTGATCTGCTTTTTTTCTACAAAACTGAATGAACATCCTCCAAGGCTGGTGATTCCATAATTTTTGCCAGAGGTTGTAGTACACATGGGAAAATATATGTTTAAAAGTGTGGTTTCTGGGTGAAGAGAAGACAGAACTGTCCCACAACATTTTCCTTGAGCCCCCTTTCAGTCAGTAGGGAAGCCAGAGGTCAGTACACAAGAGACAAGAATATGGTATGGAGCAGCAGGTGAGAGAGCTAGACTACAGACTAGGTGCTCAATAATCTCGCAAGGAAGGAGGAGCCAAGCCAGGTTTAAAAAGGTTGTTCAATCAGGAAATCACAGGATGAAACCAATCAAGAACAACACAGGGTGGAGCCACTCAGGAACAACACAGGTATCGGTTAACTGAATCAGCAGGGAACTGACCAGAGAGCAGAATATCTCAAGTGGCAGAGTGTCTGTCTGGTCCCATGGCTTCCAGCACCACCTGTATGCGGACGACACTCAGATCTACCTCTCTGGCCCCGATGTCACCTCTCTGCTGTCCAGAATCCCGAAGTGTCTATCAGCCATATTCTCCTTCGTCACCTCTCGCTTCCTAAAACTCAATGTAGACAAAACCGAACTCATCATCTTTCCCCCATCTCACGAATCCCCCCTACCTGATCTCTCTATTATGGTAAACGGCGTCACACTCTCTCCCGCACCTGAAATCCGCTGCCTCGGGGTAACTCTCCACTCTACCCTGTCCTTCAGACCGCACGTCCAAACTCTTGCCAGCTCCTGTCGCCTCCAACTCAAAAATATTGCCAGAATCTGTCCCTTCTTCAGCCCATAATCTACCAAAACTCTTGTGCATGCCCTCATCATCTCCCACCTCGATTACTGCAACACCCACCTCTGTGGCCTCCCCGCTAACTCTCTTGCACCGCTCCAGTCTGTCCTCAACTCTGCTGCCCGGCTAATCCACCTCTCTCCTCGCTACTCCCCCACTTCTCCCCTCTGTAAATCCTTCCACTGGCTCCCAATTCCCCAACGAATCCAGTTCAAACTACTAACACTGATCTACAAAGCCATCCACAACCTGTCCCCTCCCTATATCCCCCATCCTCTGGAATTCCACACCTCAACACGTCCAATTATTCACCACCCTCGGATCCTTCATACGGAACCTGAAAACCCTTCTCTTCAGGAAAGCCTACAGCCTGCAATAACCATTCTGCCACCTCACCACCCCCCTAGCTGCCGCCTCACCACCACCCGAGCTGCCGCCTCACCACCACCTGAGCTGCCGCCTCACCACCACCAGAGCTGCCGCACCCCCGACCTTCTGTCTCTTCCCCATTATCCCATAGAATGTAAGTCTCCAAGGACAGAGTCCTCTTCCCTCTGTACCAATCTGTCATTGTAAATTTGTTTACTGTAAACATTATCTATAACTCTGTAAGTAACCCCTTTCTCATGTACTGCACCATGGAATTAATGGTGCTATATAAATAATAGTAATAATCTGATTCTTGTGGCGAAACATGCTGGTTGCTCAGACACAGATGGGCATGTTTATGCTAGAATTGAGAGCTTTAGGTATACAGTGGCATGGAAACGTTTGGGCACCCCTGGTTAAAATTACTGTTATTGTGAACAGTTAAGCAAGTTGATGAAATTACCCCTAAAAGGCCTAACGTTAATATATATATTTTTTATTATATTTTCATCTTTTACATTTCCAAAATTACACGAAAATGTGCTGATGCAAAAGTTTGGGCACCCGGCCTGGTTAGTACCTAATAGCACCCCCTTAGTTAGTGATATAAAAAAGAGGCAAGGTTTCTCTTTGTGGAGAGTGACAAACCAGGTCTTGCATGCCAGTATGAGGAGACTTAAATGTCTTGCATGCTCCCCTGGGAAATTACTGTCCCTCTAGTGCATTCAATGCTCACTCTGCACCCTTCCTGTCCAATCTTGCAACGTCATATTTTTACCATCATATTTTAGCAAATGCTGTACCAGCGCCATGATGGAAGGTATCCTGCCAGAACCAAAGCAGTGGCAGGCAGATTCAGCACCTGAGCCAGAGCCACTGGAAAAACTGTATTATTTCCCTCCATGTCCCTGTATATGGCAATCGCTGTATCCTGCTGACTACGCTAAGTTGTACTATGCGGTCCATGTACCATGTACCGGGGTGATCTCTCCAGGATACAGCGAGCTGTGGACAAAAAAACACGACCAAACAACTCATGAATGAACTATTCTTTACTGCAAACAGCAACTAAGTTCCTCAAACAACACAAAGGAAAACAAAGTAAAGTTTCACACACTCCATTATTCTGTATGGAACATTTATATGTGGCTCATTATTCTGTATAGACCCCTTATTTTGTATGGAGCACTTCATGGGGCCCATTATACTGTATGGAGCACTACATGGGGCCCATTATACTGCATGGAGCACTATATGGGGCCCATTATACTGTATGGGGGGCACTACATGGGGCCCATTATAGTGTATGGAGCAATATAGGGGGCTCATTATACTGTATGGAGGACTATGTGGTGCCCATGATATTGTATGGAGGACTACACTGTCCGGTCTAAAATGAAAACTTTTTAATCCCCCCAGGGCACACACTGCACGAGGATTCACCGGTTTCTGAGCTATTGTAGAATGTACAATAGATATCACTCATGTAATGTAAGAAGTGAAATCTTTGGCATTGTGCTATACCTAAATTTCTCTGCCATATCTGTGCATCATGAATTGTGGTATGTGTTAAAGGGGCCCACTGAGACTCTTCCGTCCATGGCCTACGAAAACCTAGAGCCAGCCCCGAGCACCTGCACAGATAAAAGTTGAAGCCAGTTTCCATAGAAGGGCTGAATACTGAGCAGAATTGTGGACAATGGTGATCTGACACAGGGAAGTGATGAGGGATAGTAGAAAAGGATAAATAATAAAGGAAATTAAAGGGGTTTCCCAAACTTGCAGATTATTCCATATCTGTAGGACAGGGAATAACTTGCTTATTACTGAGGGTCATACCACTGGGACCTCCAATGATCCTGAGAACAATGCTTTACTTGTCATGAATAAAACTCTATTCATTACCTGTGGAACAACCACAGAAGGCAGTTTCTACAGTCTTAGGCTGAGCATACTCCATTCAAGACAAGCCCAGTTCTTGGGATCACTGGGGGTTTCAGCAGGTGGGACTCCAGTGATCAGCAAGTTGTCCTCTATTCTATAGTTAGGGAATAATGGGTGATTTTGGGAAAACCCTAAGGGAATCTATCTGCAGGTTTTTTAAACAGAATCTGTAGGGGCAGAGATACTGATTCAATCAATGTATCACTTACTGATCATGGTGCACTTTTGATAAAAATCACTTTTTCTCTGCTGTAAATGTAGCAGTGTCATGATGAACTGTACATTGTCAGCAAGGTGCCAGTTGATAGTGGGGGAGGAGTTGCACAGATTAGTTGGACTGCCTTGCACACTACACCTTGTCCTGCAGTGATAATCTCTTGCTGATAAAACACTGATTGTATTGAAACTACTGCAAGCTTCTGAGCAAGTGACACATTGCTGGAATCAGGATCTCTGCCCATGCAGTACATTATGCAGCTCTCAGATTAAATGGCAAACACCTGTTGACAGTTTCTCGTTAAATGATTATTTTCTTCAGGCAAAGAAATTAGGCATTGAACGTTCAATGTAGTCGGGCGGGTAGCTACAGCAAGTTTATGGCACTTCATAAACTTAAACAACCCATGTTTTCCCAAATTTTGGTGACTGAAGAGAATTGATCTGAGTACATTCCAAAAGTCAGTGATCCGTGACCTCCACGTTGAATTCCTGA